>NC_053501.1:3518311-3641852 GCF_905171775.1 Rana temporaria | reverse complement strand
TCCAACAAACCTCTGAGGGCTTCACAGAACAGCTGTATTTATCCTGAGATTACATTACACACAGGTGGACTCTATTTACTAATTAGGTGACTTCTGAAGACAATTGGTGCCACTAGATTTTAGTTGGGGGTATCGGAGTAAAAGGGGTAAAATACAAATGCCCCCCCCCATAGGATTATCTTATCAGTCCATGTACACAGGATCCTCGATCTCTCCTCTGTTATCTTATCAGTACATGTACACAGGATCCCCGATCTCTCCTCTGTTATCTTATCAGTACATGTACACAGGATCCCCGATCTCTCCTCTGTGTTATCTTATCAGTACATGTACACATGATCCCCGATCTCTCCTCTGTTATCTTATCAGTACATGTACACAGGATCCTCGATCTCTCCTCTGTTATCTTATCAGTACATGTACACAGGATCCCCGATCTCTCCTCTGTTATCTTATCAGTACATGTACACAGGATCCCCGATCTCTCCTCTGTGTTATCTTATCAGTACATGTACACAGGATCCCCGATCTCTCCTCTGTTATCTTATCAGTACATGTACACAGGATCCCCGATCTCTCCTCTGTTATCTTATCAGTACATGTACACAGGATCCCCGATCTCTCCTCTGTTATCTTATCAGTCCATGTACACGGGATCCCCAATCTCTCCTCCGTGTTATCTTATCAGTACATGTACACAGGATCCCCAATCTCTCCTCCGTGTTATCTTATCAGTCCATGTACACAGGATCCCCGATCTCTCCTCTCTGTTATCTTATCAGTCCATGTACACAGGATCCCCGATCTCTCCTCTGTGTTATCAGTACATGTACACAGGATCCCCGATCTCTCCTCTGTGTTATCAGTACATGTACACAGGATAACAGAGGAGAGATCGGGGATCCTGTGTACATGGACTGATAGGATAACAGAGGAGAGAACATAGAGGAGAGATCGGGGATCCTATCAGTACATGTACACAGGATCCCCGATCTCTCCTCTTATCAGTACATGTACACATGATCCCCGATCTCTCCTCTGTTATCTTATCAGTACATGTACACAGGATCCCCGATCTCTCCTCTGTTATCTTATCAGTACATGTACACAGGATCTCCGATCTCTCCTCTCTGTTATCTTATCAGTACATGTACACAGGATCCCCGATCTCTCCTCTGTTATCTTATCAGTACATGTACACAGGATCCCCGATACACAGCCGACAACTGAGGCCGCGGCTTTGCGGCCTTCTGCAGACCTCAGCTTCCTTCTGCGAAGGCCAAAAAAGCCGCGGCCTCAATTACCGGCGGGCACACCGTGATCGCGCCCCGCACCGGCCGGTAATTAAGGCCGCGGCTTTGTGGCCTTCTGCAGCCATAAGCTTCCCCAGGTGCCAGGTCACAATTTCGTGTCGCAATTGCGACCTGGCGCCTGGATTTTGTCGAGGCCTGTAGTAGCATAATGGGGTTAACAAAAACTAAAAATTAGCCCTTTATAGTACAAAAAGAGCAAATAATCGCTACTGTAAGGGGTTCGGTTTTTTTGGCGATTATTTGCTGTTTTTGTACTATAAAAAGGGATCATTTTAGTTTTCACCCCATTATGTTACTGGCTGATTAATCGATTATGAAAATTGTAATCGATTTCCTAATCTATTAGTTGTTTCGGCCGTACCGCGGTAGCTGAACAGCTTGAGGATGCACACTGACCCCACTACAAGGGATTCGCCGTCTGCAGCTCAAAGCATGAACAGAAGTACAATTTACTTCCATTTACTTACAGCCTTGCAGAGTTTTACGCAGCTCATAACTGAATATGATCGCCCCCCTCCCCCACTACAAATGCATGTAAAGCCGCGCCGTAGTCGCATCGCCGATGGTCTAGGATAGAGCCGTTAATATCCGGCCTATAATGATCAGAAGTATTTGCTTACGAGTGCCGACTACCTTCATGGAAAGGACTTCAGTGACTGGATGACACAGCGAGCGTCTGTAGTCTGCAGAGCACTATAAACAGGCCTACAGCTGACAAACCAATCCGCTTGCCAGGACTGTGGAGAGGAATGCTGGGTGCAGTCTAAAACAAATAAACGGGGGGGGGGGGGCCCTGTTTAAAAATACAAAATATAAGGGGGGGTACATAAGGTTACTAAAGTGACCCACAAAGCCCCATACCGACTATTCAGTAAGCAACAATGGTTAACCGCTTAAGGACCGCCGCACGCCTTTTTACGGCGACAGAATGGCACGGCTGGGCCAATGGGAGTACAGGTACGTCCCCTTTCATTTGCTGGCGGCGGCGGCGTGCTCACGACCCCGTCGCGAACTCCGTGACTTTGCCCGCAGACTCGGTGTCCAACGATCGTGTCATGGAGCTGAAAGCGGAGCTCCACCAAGAACATTTTTTTTTTTTTTAACCACTTAACCCCCGGACCATATTGCTGGTCAAAGACCAGAGCACTTTTTGCGATACGGCACTGCGTTGCTTTAACCGACAATTACGCAGTCGTGCGATGTGGATCCCAAACAAAATTGGCGTCCTTTTTTTCCCACAAATAGAGCTTTCTTTTGGTGGTATTTGATCACCTCTGCGGTTTTTATTTTTTGCGCTATAAACAAAAATAGAGCGACAATTTTGAAAAAGTTTTTTTACTTTTTGCTATAATAAATATTCCCAAAAATATATAAAAAAAAAAAAAAAAAAAAACGTTTTTTTCCCTCAGTTTAGGCCGATACGTATTCCTATACTTTTTTTTTTACGCAAAATATCGCAATAAGCGTTTATGGATTGGTTTGGGCAAAAGTTATAGCGTTAATAAAAATGCCATAAAAATATTTTGTAAATATATATATTTTTATTTTACTAGTAATGGTGGCAATCAGCGACTTTTTCATGTTCCCTGGGTGTGTTCTAACTGTAGGGGGGGTTGGCCTCACTAGGGGAAATGACAGATCGCTGTTCATACATTGTATGAACAGAAGATCAGCATTTCTCTCCCTGACAGGACCGGGAGCTGTGTGTTCACACCCACAGCTCCCGTTCCTCTCTCTGTAACTAGCCATCGCATGTGTCCGGCGACAATCGCCGGGCACGGGAGTCGGGGGTGAGCGGGGGCCGACGTTATATTACGTGCTCTCGAGCAGGGGTGCCGACCTGCCGCCGTAAAACGACGATGGCTGGTCGGCAACCAGTTAAGGACCGCCGCACGCCTTTTTACGTCGACAGAATGGCGCGGCTGGGCCAATGGGAGTACAGGTACGTCCCCTTTAATTTTCTGGCGGCAGCACGCTCACGACCTTGTCGCGAACTGCGTGACTTTGCCCGCAGACTCAGTGTCCCACAATCATGTTATGGAACTGAAAGCGGAGCTCCACCAAGAACATTTTTTTTTTTAATGCTGCAAAAAATATAAAAAAAAAAAAAAAAGATAAAAGATTTTTCTCTGTTTATATACATATCTGAAGTGCTTGTTGCTAGGCAGATCGTCCTATTCTGCCACTTCCTGATCCGCCTTCTTTCCTCTGTTCCTGGGCTGCCTCCTGTGGAATGGGAGAGCGGTGTGTTCTGGGACCTTGTGTGTGTCCCAGGAGACATCCTCCATTCAACGTCGCGCCGCTTGAAGAACGGGGAGGGGTCAGTGTAAACACAAAATCTCCCCGTTCTTCCTAGTGACCGGTCACTGATCAAATAATCCCCGTCGTTGGGAACAGCGATCAGTGACGTGTCACTCGTAGCCATGCCTCCTAACAGAATCATTTCCTAAGACACACTTAACCCCTCCGATGCCCCCCCTTCACTGCCAGTGTCATTTTCACAGTAATGAGTGCATTTTTATAGCACTGATCGCTGTATCAATGACAGCTGTTCTGAGGGTCCATTCTGCGCATGCGTAGTCCTGTTGGGGGGGGGGGGGGAATGCCAATCATAGGCAGTGTGTGCAATGGCGACTTGTATAATCCTGAATAGGAGGAGTGCGGAGAGCGAGACGTAGACCTACACACACAAAAAAAAAAAAAAAATGATCGAGGTTCAAGACACCCCGGCCATCCCTGGACCGGATCTCATGCGACAGGCTAAAAGCCTTCGACAGCAAATCTGCTCCAGTACACACCCATCATTTCCTGGAAAGAAAAAAGGGTCAAAGGCCTCGGATTCAAATTACAACAAGGCGAGACGTGACAGAGGGTGAACCACCGACATGACAGAGTCCCCGCAGATCACACAAACACGTTTGCTTGTCACATATGACAGGCCCTCTTGTTCTTTGTAGAGAATATTCTCCTTCTCTACATACCGAGAAATTACTACAAAAAGAATAGGCTTAAAAGTATAGCTAAAGAAAAAAAAAAAAAAAAAAACACACACACTTTGTTTTGGATAAAGTGCAGAGACCCTAAAGAATACAATGGCGGTCATTGCAACTTTTTATCTTGTGCGGTATTTGCGCCGAAATTTTTTAAAATGCTTTTTTGGAAAAAAACGGTTTCATGCTATATAACAAAAAAAAAAAAAGGGGTAAAGTTAACCCAATTTTTTTACATTATCTTTCACATTATGTTACGCCGAGTAAATAGATACCCAACGCGTCACGCTTCAAAATTGTGCACGCAATTTTTTTTACTGGTTACGTTTTGAGTTACAGAGGTCTAGGGCTAGAAGTATTGCTCTCGCTCCAACGTTCGCGGCGATACCTCACATGTGTGGTTTGAACACCGTTTTTACATGTGGGCGGGAACTTATGTCTTCACTTAAAAAAAAAAAAAAATGTTGATCACTTTTATTTCCAATACAAGGAACGTAAACATCCCTTGTAATAGGAATATGACAGGACCTCTTTATAGTGAGATATGGGGGGTCAATAAGTCCCCACATCTCGTCTCTAGGCTGGGGAAGACTTTTCGGCTGAAGCGGCGCCGTTTTTTTGAATGCAGAGGCCGGGCGTGACGTCATAACATCGCGCCCGGCCTCCGACGATCATAGAGACTCCGGCGACCATCTGGTCTGCCGGAAATCTCTGTGATCATCATCCGGGGCCGGCAGATCCTCTCACCGATCATACAGGTGAGTCGGTAGAAGCACCGGCGGGAGGGGGTGGGGGGGGGGACATCACCTCTCACCGCCCGTAAGAACGATCAAGTGGCGGAAAAGCCGCTATGATCTTTCCTATGGTGTAGCCGCACCTGTCATTTAGATATACCCCGCACAAAGCCGAGGACGTCATACAACGCCCACGGTCGGCAAGTGGTTAACAAGTTCTCCAATTTCAGATATTAACCACTTAACCCCCGGACCAAAACGCAGCTAAAGGACCCGGCCAGGTTTCGCGATTCGGCACTGAGTCGCTTTAACGGACAATTGCGAGGTCGTGCGACGTGGCTCCCAAACAAAATTGACGGCCTCCCCCCCCCCCCCCCCACAAATAGAGCTTTCTTTTGGTGGTATTTGATCACCTCTATTTTTTGTTTATAGCGCAAAAAATAAAAAACGCAGAGTGACAATTTTGAAAAAAAATTCAATATTTTTTGCTATAATAAATATCCCCAAAAAAGATATTAAAAATGTTTTTTTCCTCAGACCGATACGTATTCTACTTACTTTTGGTAAAAAAAAAAAGAAAATTGCAATAAGCGTTCAACGATTGGTTTGCGCACAATTTATAGCGTTTACAAAATAGGGGATAGTTTTGTTGCATTTTTTATATTTTTTTACTAGTAATGGCGACGATCAGCGATTTTTTTTGTAACTGCGACATTATGGCGGACACATCGGACAATTTTGACACATTTTTGGGACCGTTGAAAAATGCTATAGAAGTGCACTGATTACTGTGAAAATGACAATTGCCGTTTAGGATTTAACCCCTTCAGCACCCCCTAGGGGTTAAGTGTGACCTCATATGTGTTTAACTGTAGGGCGTGTGACGTCAGTGATGGACTTTCCCTATATCAGGGAACAGACGATCACTGACACTGCCACAGTGAAGAACGGGGAAGCTGTGTTTACGCACTCCTCTCCCCGTTCTTCAGCTCCGGTGACGGATCGCGGGAAATACCAGCGGCCATCGGGTCTGTGGGTCCCGCGGTCATGGAGCTGCGGACCGGGTCGCGCGCGCGACCCACGTCTGGGCACTTAAAGGGAACATACCCTGTACGCGATTGTGCCCAGCCGTGCCATTCTGCCGACGTATATCGGCGTTAGGCGGTCCTTAAGTGGTTAACACTGCCGCGAGTTGAAAGTCGCATCAAAATTTGGACCAAAGTAGTACAGGGACTACTTTCAAGTCGCACAGATATGAATGGTTATCATTGGGTACGACTCGTCACGCGACTGATGTTCAAAGTCACAGGAAAAGTCAGACAAGCGTGAAAGGGGCCTTAGGTGCTGCCAAAATTACAACCCAAAGATCTAAAGATAAGTGAATGGAGACAAAAGGTTAGGAATGATCTGATAAGACGTGTGAAAGTTGTATTTTCAGCAAGTTTGCATTTCCAGCGATTGCCGCAATGCTTTAGCTGCTCACACAAGACTGGAACATCCGAGATACACACTTCGGGTGAAAGTATAAACTCCACAGACAAAGATTACAAGAGGCAAAAACAAAATCGCTCCCTTTGGGAGTCCGTGTTACACGTCAAGGAGGTCGGGCGACTTGAAGGTCTACAGACGTACCCCATTTCCCTGAAAATAATCCCTAGTTAACCACTTAAGCCCCGGACCAATATGCTGCCTAAAGACCCAAGGGGTTTTTACAGTTCGGGACTGCGTCGCTTTAACAGACAATTGCGCGGTCGTGCGACGTGGCTCCCAAACGAAATTGGCGTCCTTTTTTCCCCACAAATAGAGCTTTCTTTTGGTGGTATTTGATCACCTCTGCGGTTTTTATTTTTTGCGCTATAAACAAAAATAGAGCGACAATTTTGAAAAAAATTCAATATTTTTTACTTTTTGCTGTAATAAATATCCCCCAAAAACATATATAAAAAAAACATTTTCCCTCAGTTTAGGCCGATACGTATTCTTCTACCTATTTTTGGTATAAAAAAAAAAAAAAAAAAAAAATAAAAAAAAAAATTCGCAATAATCGTTTATCGGTTGGTTTGCGCAAAATTTATAGCGTTTACAAAATAGGGGATAGTTTTATTGCATTTTTTTTTTTTTACTACTAATGGCGGCGATCAGCGTTTTTTTTTTCGTGACATTATGGCGGACACATCAGACAATTTTGACACATTTTTGGGACCATTGTCATTGTCACAGCAAAAAAAAAAAAATGCTATACAAATGCACCGTTTACTGTGAAAATTACAATTGCAGTTTGGGAGTTAACCACAAAGGGGCACTGAAGGGGTTAAGTGTGACCTCATATGTGTTTCTAACTGTAGGGGGGGTGGGGCTGGACATGTGACATCATTGATCGTGTTTCCCTATATCAGGGAACACCCGATCAATGACGGCGCCACAGAGAAGAACGGGGAAGCTGTGTTTACACTCACCTCTCCCCGTTCCTCAGCTCCGGGGACCGATCGTGGGACTCCGGCGGCGATCGGGTCCCGCAGCTTCGGACCGGGTCCGCGGGCGCGCGACCCACGGCTGGGCACATAAAGAGGACGTACCTGTACGTGCTTGTGCCCAGCCGTGCCATTCTGCCGACGTATATGTGCAGGAGGCGGTCCAATCTTCTGCCCTTGATGTTTTAACTTTGAATAGCAAAAAATGTTTTTTTTAATACAGCCCACTTCCTGTTTCTTGTCTGGTCATAATCCAAGGCTTTTTACATTAAGCACAGCTCTCTCTCTCGGGAAGAGAGTCGTAACAGGGCCAATGTAAGCTGCAGAGCTAGAGGACTACAGGAAAGTCAGGATGCCCACTAACACACAGCTCCTTTCTCAATCTACAACAGAGAGCGTCCTGACTCTCCTGTAGTCCAAGGGAGGGGGCAAGCACGACACTCCACACCAGGGAGAAAGCCTCGCATTACTGTGTGGAGTTACAGACAGAAGAAGAACAGGAAGTGAGGATTTCTCAGAAGAAAGAAGGACATTTAAAGGAAAATGGAAGGATGAGGTAAGAGAAGGAGGACTGCACTGAGGGAAAGGAAGATATTTAGGGGGAAAAAAAATTGTACCTTTACAACCCCTTTTAAGTTAATGAAGCGCCCATTAATGCAGCCTCTGATAAGACCGCCATATCCCACAATTCTGATGTTTCCTGGATTGCAGGTGTAGCTCACATACGTGTTTTATATTTATACTTCAAGAGTCCAATCCTTGGAAAATGCCGAGTTCTGCCCAAAGTCCACCTCACCGCCCCGGCACTGCTCTGAGATAAGACACTTCCCTTTACTTTATTTATTTTTTTATTTTTATGCAGAACATTATATATTGTAATTACATCAAATTATGTTTTTATGACAAAGCTTCGCTTGATGCATCATAAAAAAAAAAAAAAAAATCACATCACTTCCCTTCAGATATCTGCAGATTATTACATCTAAACAAAGCAGCGCAATACAAGATCAGCATCATTTTTATTTTTTAACCACTTGTCCACCGCGCCTATTCTGGCACTTCTCTCCTTCATGTAAAAAAAAAGAAAAAAAAAAACACACAATTTTTTTGCTAGAAAATTAAATCAGAACCCCCCAAAATTGAAGAGAAGAAGCTGGGACAGCCGCACTCCCAAAAATGTTCCTTTTAATTAAAACTGGTCACAGAACATGAGAACATCACGCGCCACAGCAAACAATCAGGAAAAGGCCAACGCGTTTCACACTATGCTTCAGTGCTTATTCGTGAGCTAAATACTCATTTTGCTGCCCCCTCCCCCTGGCTCCACCCTCTTTCACCTGCTCATAATATACCCGCCTTTTTAACCACTTCAGGCCCGGGCCAACTCCGACTACATGTAAAGATCATCTTTTTTTGCTAGAAAATTACATAGAACCCCCCCAAAACACTACAAATATATTTTTTAGCAGAGACCCTAGAGAATACAATGGCGGTCATTGCAACTTTTTATCTCGCACAGTATTTGCGCAGCAATTTTTCCAACGCGTTTAACCACTTGCTTACTGGGCACATATACCCCCCTCCTGCCCAGGTGAAATTTCAGCTTTCGGCACTGCGTCGCTTTAACTAACAATTGCGCGGTCGTGCGACGTGGCTCCCAAACAAAATTGATGTCCTTTTTTCCCCACAAATAGAGCTTTCTTTTGGTGGTATTTGATCGCCTCTGCTGTTTTTATTTTTTGCGCTATAAACAAAAAAGAGCGACAATTTTGAAAAAAAATACAATATTTTTTACTTGTTGCTATAATAAATATCCCAATTTAAAAAAACAAAAACAATTATTTTTTCTCAGTTTAGGCCGATACGTATTCTTCTACATATTTTTGGTAAAAAAAAAAAAAAAAAAAAAATTAAAAAAATAAATCGCAATAAGCGACTGGTTTGCGCCTACAAAATAGGGGACAGAATTATTATTTTTTACGTTATGGCGGACACATCGGACACTTTTGGCGCCATTCACATTTATACTGCGATCAGTGCTATAAATATGCACTAATTACAGTATAAATGTGACTGGCATTGAAGGGGTTAACACTAGGGGGTGAGGAAGGGGTTAAATGTATTCCCTGCATTGTGTTCTAACTGTAGGTGGAGGGGGGTGACTGGGGGGGTGACCGATCTGTGTCTCTATGTACAATAGACACAGATCGGTCTCCTCTCCAGAGACAGGACTGCTGTCTCTGTGTAAAAAACGGTAATGAGAGATGATCTCATATCTTTACATATGAGATCATCTCTCATTGGCCGCACAGATCGCATCGCAAACGGCCACTCTGATTGGCCGTTCACGGCAATCTGTGATTGGCTGTGTCCAAGGGACACGGCCAGCACAGCAGTTCCCCGCTGCGCGCGGAAGTCGATTGACGTCCACTTGGATTTTGGGATCCGCGCTGTAGCCGTCATTTGACTATAGCGCAGATCCCAAGAGGTTAAATAAAAAAAATAAAAAGTTTCATGCTTTAAAAAAAAAAAAAAAAAAAACAGTAAAGTTAGCCCAATTTTTTTGCATAATGTGAAAGATGAAGTTACGCCGAGTAAATAGATACCAAACATGTCACGCTTCTAAATTGCACACGCTCGTGGAATGGCGCCAAACTTTGGTACTTAAAAATCCCCATAGGCAAAGTTGCATGTTATGAGTTACAGAGGAGGTCCAGAGCTAGAATTATCGCTCTCGCTCCAACGTTCGCGGCGACACCTCACATGTGCGGTTTGAACACCATTTTCATATGTGGGCGGGTCTTACGTATGCGTTTGCTTCTGTGTGCGAGCTACCGGGGACAGGGGCACTTTAAAAAAAAAAAAAAAATGTATTATTGTTAATTTTACTTATTTTTTTTACATTTTTTGCTCACTTTTATTCCTATTACAAGGAATGCAAATATCCCTTGTAATAGGAATCAGTGTGACAGGTCCTCTTTACAGTGAGATATGGGGGAAGGAGTCAATAAGACATCACATTTTATTTTATTTTTTATTCTAGAACAGGAATAAAGGGGAGATCTTTCAATGGGGACACCAGTTCTAGTGACGCCCTCAGGGTTCCCTCACTCTGGAGGGATTTCCTCTCACTTCCTGTTTTTAGCTATGGGACAGGAAGTGGGAGGAAAATCTGCTCCTAGGTGGAACAAACAAGTGCTATGATCTCTCCCCCCCCCCTCCATACAAGACCCATAACTGTCCGGGGCTCTGTGTACAGCACACAAGTCTCCTCCTCTATAGAAGAAGTGGGCGTGTCCTATGTACATCGTGTACACGCCTCTGCTTACATCACAGACAGTTGTAAACACACTGGGGGGAGTGAACTCAATACAGGCCGCCTCCTCCTCCATATAAGACAGCCAATCATACAGAGCGCTTCAATGAGGACACAGCAGTATGTACACAGGGGAACTCTCTGTATAGTGTATATGGGGGGGGGGGGGTACCCCCAGTACGGTGCATTGTAGTCTCCCAGTAAGGTGTATAGGTGGTCTCTGTATGGCTTATTGGGGGTGGGGGGGGGGGGGGGCTCCCAGTATAGAGCATAGGGGCTCCCTGTAAAGTGTATGGGGGGCTCCCTGTATTGGGTATGGGGGGGCTCCCTGTATTGGGGGGGCTCCCTGTAAAGTGTATGGGGGGACTCCCTGTATTGGGGTGTCTCTAACATGTATGGGGGTGCTCCCTGTATAGAGTATGGGGGGGCTATCAGTATGGTGTATGTAGGTCTCCCAGTATGAGAATGGTGTGTGTGTGTGGGGGGGGGTCTCACAGTATAGAGCATGGGGGGGCTCTCTGTATGGTATGTGGGGGTCTCAGTATACGGCAACGGGGGCTCCCTATAGGGTGCTCCCAGTAAGGTGTAAAGGAGGGGGGTCTCCCTGTATAGAGGGGTGTATGGGGGGGGGTGTCTCCCTGTATTGGGGTGTCTGTATGGGGTCTCCCAGTAAGGTGCATAGATGGGGGTTCTCCCAGTAAGGTGTATGGGGGTTCTTCCTTGAATTGGGGGTGGGGTCTCCCAGTAAGGTATATGGGGGTCTCCCTGTATTGGGGGTATATGGGGGTGGGGGTCTCCCTGTATTGGGGTCTCCTAGTAAGGTATATGGGAGTTCTCCCTGTATTGGGGGAGGGGGTGGGGTCTCCCAGTGAGGTATATGGGGGTCTCCCTGTATTGGGGGAGGGGGTGGGGTCTCCCAGTGAGGTATGTGGGGGTCTCCCTGTATTGGGGTATAAGGGGGCAGGGCTCTCCCTGTTTTGGGGTCTCCTAGTAAGGTATATGGGGGTTCTCCCTGTATTGGGGGGTATATGGGGGTCTCCCTGTATTGGGGGGTATATGGGGGTCTCCCTGTATTGGGGGTGGGGTCGGGGTCTCCCTGTATTGGGGGATAAGGGGGCAGGGTTCTCCCTGTATTGGGGTCTCCTAGTAAGGTATATGGGGGTTCTCCCTGTATTGGGGGTGGGTCTCCCTGTATTGGGGGTATATGGGGGGTCTCCCTGTATTGGGGGTATATGGGGGGTCTCCCTGTATTGGGGGGGTCTCCCTGTATTGGGGGTATATGGGGGGTCTCCCTGTATTGGGGGTATATGGGGGGTCTCCCTGTATTGGGGGTATATGGGGGGTCTCCCTGTATTGGGGGGTCTCCCTGTATTGGGGGTATATGGGGGGTCTCCCTGTATTGGGGGTATATGGGGGGTCTCCCAGTAAGGTATATGGGGGTCTCCCAGTAAGGTATATGGGGGTCCCAGTAAGGTATATGGGGGTCTCCCTGTATTGGGGGGCTCCCAGTAAGGTATTGGGGGGTGGGGGCTCCCAGTAAGGTATATGGGGGGTTTCCCTGTATTGGGGGGGGAATATGGGGGGGTGGGGGTCTCCCTGTATTGGGGTGGTGGGGGTCTCCCTGTATTGGGGTGGTGGGGGTCTCCCTGTAAGGTATATGGGGGTCTCCCTGTATCGTGGGGTCTCCCAGTAAGGTATATGGGGGTCTCCCTGTATTGGGGGTATATGGGGGGTGGGGGGTCTCCCTGTATTATGGGGGGGTGGGGGGTCTCCCTGTATTGGGGTGGTGGGGGTCTCCCTGTATCGTGGGGTCTCCCAGTACGGTATATGGGGGTCTCCCTGTATTGGGGGTTTATGGGGGGTGGGGGGTCTCCCTGTATTATGGGGGGGTGGGGGGTCTCCCTGTATTATGGGGGGTCTCCCTGTATTGGGGGGTGGGGGGTCTCCCTGTATTGGGGGGTCTCCCTGTATTGGGGGGGTCTCCCTGTATTGGGGGGGTCTCCCTGTATTGGGGGTATAAGGGGGTGTGGTCTCCCAGTAAGGTGCATAGGCCCCTCCCCCGGGTGACCCACTCAGACGGTTCCCCTCCCCCCCCTGTCAGGTGTCAGTGCCCCTCTCTCACCTTCCTCACGCCCTTGTAGATATAGAAGTAGAGCTCGCGGCCCACGTTGAAGCAGATGCGCTCGCCGTTACCGGACTGGTCGTTGACGTTGACGAAGGAGACCCGCACCGGGTTGGAGCCCTGCGAGTTGAAGGGGACGCGGTTGGGGCGGCTGTACTCGGAGTGAGAGAGGAGCTTGTACAGGCCTTCCCGGGTGGTGAACTGGCTCTTAATTTCGTTCATTTCCTTCCCTCCTCCCTCCGCCGCCATCTTGGAAAGCCGCTCTCATCCTGCCAAGTACCCGGATCTCCCCTCAGCACGCATGCGCCGGCCCAGCCCTCGGGGGCTCCGCTCGCTGCGCCGCCCGCCCTCCCGCCGAGTGGGTGTGGCTCGCCGGCCGTCTCCCTCTGCGCGCATGCGCGCCGGCCCATTGCTAGCTTCGGGGTGCTGCCTTGAGCGCCCTCTCTCCGGTGGTGGCTGCCGGTACTGCAGGTGAGAGGTTTGTGTCGGTGGATCAGCTGAGATCCCAATGCTCACAACACAAGGTCGGGCTGTACAGTGGGCATAGAAAATCATTATTATTATTTTTTATCGTGACTGCGACATTACGGCGGACACATCGGATACTTTTGACGCAATTTCGGGACCACTGTCATTTTGTTACAGCGATGGGTGCTGTAAAAATGCACTGATTACTGTGAAAATGTCGCTGGCAGTGAAGGGGTTAACCTGTAGGGGGCGCTGAAGGGGTTAAGTGTGTCCTAGGGAGTGATTCTAACTGTTAGGGGGCGTGGCCCACCGTGACATGTTCCCAATGACAGGAAACGGACGATCAGTGACATGTCACTAGGAAGACAGGGAGATGTTGTGTTTACACTGACCTCTCCCCGTTCTTCAGCTCTGCGACCCGATCGTGGGACACCGGCGGAAGTCGGCAGGCACGATCGCGGAGCTCGCGGAAGGGTCACGAGCGCGGTGGTGCAAGGCTCGCAAATTAATGGGGACGTACATGTACATCCATTTGCGCAGCCGTGCCATTCTGTCGACGTACATCTTCATGCGCCGGTCGGGAACCAGTTAACTGACAATTGCGCGGTCGTGCGACGCTGTACCCAAACAAAATGTATGTCCCCCCCCCCACAAATACAGCTTTCTTTTGGTGGTATTTGATCACTTCTGCGTTTTTTATTTATTGCGCTATAAAAAGACAGACAATTAAAAATAAAAATACAATGGGGCAGATCCACAAAAGAATTACGCGGCGTATCTACTGATACGCCGCGTAATTTTAAATTTCCCGCGTCGTATCTTTGTTTTGTATATACAAAACAAAGATACGACGGCATCTGGGATCGATCCGACAGGCATACGCCTTAGTACGCCGTCGGATCGTAGGTGCATTTTTTCCGCCTCCCGCTAGGTGGCGTTTCCGTCTAATTCCGCGTTGAGTATGCAAATTAGCTAGATACAGCGATCCACGAACGTACGTCCGGCCGGCGCGTTTTTTTTACGTCGTTTGCGTTCGGCTTTTTCCGGTGTATAGTTAAAGCTGCTATCTGGTGGCGTACTCAATGTTAAGTATGGCCGTCGTTCCCGCGTCGAAATTTAAATTTTTTTTTACGTCGTTTGCGTAAGTCGTTCGCGAATAGGGATTTGCATAGAATGACGTCGCCGTCGGAAGCATTGGCTGGTTCCGGTTTAATTTCGAGCATGCGCACTGGGATACCCCCACGGACGGCGCATGCGCCATTAAAAAAAAAACGTTGTTTACGTCGGGTCACAACGTATTTACATAAAACACGCCCCCATCACATCGTTTTGAATTGCGCGCCCTTACGCCGCCAAAGATACACTACGCCGCCGTAACTTACGGCGCATTCTTTGTGGATTTGAAAAAAAAAAGTTACAGCGGCGTAGTGTATCTTACATAGGCTACGCCTGGCGGGAAGATGCGCCGCGCTACGTGGATCTGCCCCAATATACTATACTATACTAACGGAAGGCATGGATCCGTGTCTGTGCTTTGCAGGTACACAGAGACCACGCCTTCCCTGCTGACAGAAAAGCGATCTGCCTTGTTTACATAAATGCGCCTTTTTTCGGCCACCAGAGGGCGCACCCAGGGGACCGTCAGGGGGGTTCAGTCATTACACCTGTAAGGGACCCAGCAGCCTCCCCCTCCCCCTTTTTTTTGTCAGACCCCCCCACCTTTAGCAACTCGCGGCACATGAATGCCCCCACCCCCCGTTTTTTTTTTTCCGTCTGACTTTAGCAACTCGCAGCAGGAGAGAGAGGAGAACAGAAGACACTTTCGTTACCACAACCATCATCTCGCGGTAGGGCGGCCCTGATTACTAAAGCTTTGTAAGGGGCCCCAAGATTTGTGATGGCCGGCCGGCGGCCATGATCGCCGCTGGCTGCGCACATCAGCATGGGGATTTGTGTGTGTAAACCTAGATGGTCAACAGTCATCTCTATGACCGTCGGAGGCCCAGGGCGCGACGTTATGACGTCACGCCCGGTACCCAGGAAGTAAACAAAGCCGCAATCGCGGCTGTCGGCATGTGATCAGTGTTTTATTTTTTTACCGATTTCATGCTTGTAAGCCTGGAGGAGAGATGTGGGGGGAGGGGAGGGTCTTATTGACCCCGCCTCTCTTCATAAAGAGGACCTGTCACACTGATTCCTATTACAAGGGATGTTTACATTCCTTGTAATAGGAATAAAAGTGATCACATTTTTTTTTGTGCAAAAATAAAAAAATGAAGTAAAAAAAAAATTTAAAAATATTTTTTTTTAAAACGCCCCTACCCCCCGGTCGCTCGCGCTCAAAAGCGAACACGCATGCAAGTCCAGCCCACATATGTAAACACCGTTCAAACCCCACATGTGAGGTATCCTCGCGTGCGTTAGAGCGCGTTCAACAATTCTAGCACTAGACCTCCTCTGTAACTCGAAAATAGTAACCTGTAAAACAAAATATTTAAGCGTCGCCTATGGAGATTTTTAAGTACCGAAGTTTGGCGCCATTCCATGAGTGTGCGCAATTTTGAAGCGTGACATTTTAGGTTTCTATTTACTCGGCGTAACATCATCTTTCACATTATACAAAAACATTGGGCTAACTTTACTGTTTTGTTATTTTTTAATTCATGAAACCGCTTTTTTTTTTCCCCAAAAAAAAGGAGTTTGAAAAATGATTGCGCAAATACCGTGCGAGATAAAAAGTTGCAATGATCGCCATTTTATTCCCTGGGGTGTCTGCTAAAAATATATATATATATTTTCTTGTGAAAAAAAAAAAAATATATATATATATATATATATATATATATATATATAATGTTTGGGGGGGTTCTGATTAATTTTCTAGCAAAAAAAATTGTGATTTTTACATGAAGGAGAGAAGTGCCAAAATAGGCGCGGTGGTCAAGTGGTTAACTTGTAAACGCCAAATGTCAGAAATAGGCTTGGTCATGAAAGGACTCAAAAAAGGTCCATGAGCTGCTTTGCTACATTTGTCGCACGTCGGGAAGCCCCTTTAAATGGACAGGATTTCAGCACGTGGCAGCTGTTATTCCTTTTCCTTGCAGTGCACTGTGATTGAGGGGGGACACCGCAGTTGTGCCTATTGCTGTTTACTTTAACCACTTCAGCCCCGAAGGATTTGGCTGCCCAATGACCGGGCCATTTTTTTCCGCTTCGGCACTGCGTCGCTTTAACTGACAATTGCGCGGTCGTGCGACGTGTCTCCCAAACAAAATTGACGTCCTTTTTTCCCCACAAATAGAGCTTTCTTTTGGTGGTATTTGATCACCTCTGCGGTCTTTATTTTTTGCGCTGATGAGTGCCCATCAGTGCCGCCTATGAATGCCCATCAATGCAGCATACCAGCGCCGCCTATCAATGCCCATCAGTGTCGCCTATCGGTGCCCATCAGTGCCGCCTATCGGTGCCCATCAGTGCCACCTCATCGGTGCCCATCAGTGCCGCCTATCGGTGCCCATCAGTGCCACCTCATCGGTGCCCATCAGTGCGACCATATCAGTGCACATAATTGAAGAAGAAAACTTACTAATTTACAAAAAAATTAACAGAAAAAAATTAAAACTTAGGGCCAGATTCACAAAAGAGATACGACGGCATATCTCCTGATACGCCGTCGTATCTCTGTGATCCGCCCGTCGTAACTATGCGGCTGATTCATAGAATCAGTTCCGCATAGATAGCCCTAAGATCCGATAGGTGTAATTGACTTACACCGTCGGATCTTAGGATGCAATTCTAGGCCGGCCGCTAGGTGGCGATTCCATTGCGGTCGGCGTAGAATATGCAAATGAATACTTACGGCGATCCACAAAGATACGCGCGTTCGTCGCAATCTCTTACGTCGTCGCTAGTCGTTTTTACCCGTCACAAAGTTACACCTGCGTTAACATGGCTTATCTTTAGAACAGCCATGTTAAAGTATGGCCGTCGTTCCCGCGTCGAATTTACATTTTTTTATTTTTTTGGCGTAAATTGTCCGGGAATACGAAACGCCGTAACGCACGTCGCCATTTAAAAAAAACGTCGGGGCGCCGTAATTTCGCGCAAAGCACGGCGGGAAATTTCCTAACGGAGCATGCGCAGAACGTTAAATGGTGCCCGCCCCATTTGAATTAGGCGGGCTTGCGCCGAGCGGATTTACGTTACACCGCCGCAAGTTTACAGGTAAGAGCTTTGTGAATCAGGCAGTTACGCTGTAAACCTGCGGCGCTGTAACGTAATTCTGCCTGAATCTGGCCCTTAATTTTTTTCAAAAATGTCGGTCTTTTTTTAGTTGTTGCGCAAAAAATAAAAATTGCAGAGGTGATCAAATACCACCAATAGAAAGCTCTATTTGTGGGGAAAACAATTATAAAAATTTCATTTGGGTACAACGTAGTATGACCGCGCAATTGTCATTCAAATTGCGACAGCGCTGAAAGCTTAAAATTGGCTTGGGCAGGAAGGTGCGTAAGTGCCCCCCGGTATGGAAGGGGTTAAACATGATCTGTACCCAGGCAGACAGTCTTGGGAGCCTCTAATTATAGAGCAAGCAGCGTGGATAGCGACCATTCCTCCACAATGACATGATGCCAGCTGCACCCCCGTGAACCTTCTGGACTATTCCAGAGGTCAGACGGGCATTGTCTGCTCTGCCGCAATCATTCTCGACGCTCTTCTCCCTCCATGGCAGAGCCGTTCCACACGTGCAGCCGAAAGCGGGGTTTAACCACTTCAGCCCCGGACCATTTTGTAGCTAAATGACCGGGGGCCACTTTTTGCGATTCGGCCCTGCGTCACTTTAACTGACAATTGCGCGGCCGTGCGACGTGGATCCCGAACAAAATTAACGTCCTGTTTTCCTCACAAAGAGAGCTTTCTTTTGGTGGTATTTGATTACCTCAGCAGTTTTTATTTTTTGCGCTATAAACAAAAATAGAGCGAAAATTTTGAAAAAAAAATCAATATTTTTTACTTTTTGCTATAATAAATATCCCCCAAAAATATATAAAAAAACGTTTTTTTCCCCAGTTTAGTCCGATACGTATTCTATTTATTTTTGGTATAAAATAAAACAGCAATAAGCGTTTATTGATCGTTTTGCGCAAAAGTTATAGCTTCGACAAAATAGGCGATAGATTTATACCATTTTTATTAATAATTTATTTTTTTACTAGTAATGGCAGCGATTTGCGATTTTTATCGTGACTGCGACATTATGGCGGACACTTCGGACACTTTTGACACATTTTTGGGCCCCTTGCGCTGTGCCCATTATGAGGGGTTCCCACCATCCCTGTGCTGAGTTCCCGGGTCTGTACACCCGCTGTGCCCATTATGAGGGGTTCCCACCATCCCTGTGCTGAGTTCCCTGGTCTGTACCCCCGCTGTGCCCATTATGCGGGGTTCCCACCATCCCTTTGCTGAGTTCCCGGGTCTGTACATCCGCTGTGCCCATTATGAGGGGTTCCCACCATCCCTGTGCTGAGTCTGTACACCCACTTTTAGTAAAGGATTATAAAGCTGTGTCTGTGTGGTTTTTAACAATTTGACCCTTATCAATTCACATGGGGGGGCGGGATCTGGGGGTCCACTTTGTTAAAGGGGGCTTCCAGATTCCGATAAGCCCCCCGCCTGCAGACCCCCACAACCTCCGGGGCAAGGGTTGTGGCGAAGAGGCCCTTGTCCCCATCAACATGGGGACAAAGTGCTTTGAGGGACCCCCAAAGCATTCTCCCCATGTTGAGGGCATGTGGCCTGGTACGGTTCAGGAGGGGGGGTGGCTCTCTCTCATCCCCCCCTCTTTTCCTGCGGCCTGCCAGGTTAAGTGCTCGGATAACGGGTTTCGTATGGATTTTTGGGGGGACCTGATGCCATTTGTTTTGGCAAGGAGATCCCCTTAAAATCCATACCAGACCTAAAGGGTCTGGTATGGATTTTTTGGGGGAACCCTACGTCAGTTTTTTTTTAAAACAAATTACGTGGGGTTCCCCTTAATATCCATACCAGACCTGAAGGGCCTGATATGGGATAAAGGTCATTGAAAAAAATGGCAGGGGTTCCCCTTAATATTTATACCAGACCCAAAGGGCCTGGTAATGGACTGGGGGGGGGGGGGGCCTGTCATTTTTTTAAATTACTTTTCTCTGTATTGCCAGCACCGTCAATTCATTATAGCCGCGGATAGTTTTAAATGACTTTTTTCCTTCAGAAATTACATTTTGTGCAGAGACAGTTCTAAACACGGGAAACATGCTCTACTTTACAGGCATACTATACACACCCCCAGGTACGAAATTTAAAGGAATATTTCACTTTAAGCATTATTAAAATCACTGCTCGTTTTTAAAACTTTTTTTTTGCATTGATACATGTCCCCTGGGGCAGGACCCGGGTCCCCAAACACTTTTTAGGATGATAACTTGCAAATTAACCTTTAAAATTATCACTTTAGAATTCTCCCATAGACTTTTACAGGGTGCTCCGCGGCTTTTCGAATTTGCTGCGAACACCCCAAATTGTTCGCTGTTCGCCGAACTGCCTCGAAGCTCATCCCTACTCGTAACCCACTCTACACAGAAGGATGTCAGCTGTCCCTGACTCTGGAGGTCATCATTAGGTCTCTGGGGGCCTCGGGACCTCGCTACACCTGTTCTGGGATTCTGTATTTATACATCTGCTGAGCTGATCATGAGAGCTTCCCACCGTGTGTGTGATGATTTCCCAGGTCCACATATCTGTTGTGCCCATTATGAGGGGTTCCCACCCATCCTGATTTGAGTTCCTGGGTCTGTACACCCGCTGTGCTCATTATGAGAGGTTCCCACCATCCCTGTGCTGAGTTCCCGGGTCTGTACACCCGCTGTGCCCATTATGAGGGGTTCCCACCATCCCTGTGCTGAGTTCCCGGGTCTGTACACCCGCTGTGCCCATTATGAGGGGTTCCCACCATCCCTGTGCTGAGTTCCCGGGTCTGTACACCCGCTGTGCCCATTCTGAGGAGTTTCCACCATCCCTGTGCTGAGTTCCCGGGTCTGTACACCGGCTGTGCCCATTATGAGGGGTTCCCACCATCCCTGTGCTGAGTTCCCGGGTCTGTACACCCGCTGTGCCCATTATGAGGGGTTCCCACCATCCCTGTACTGAGTTCCCAGGTCTGTACACCCGCTGTGCCCATTATGAGGGGTTCCCACCATCCCTGTGCTGAGTTCCCGGGTCTGTACACCCGCTGTGCCCATTATGAGGGGTTCCCACCATCCCTGTGCTGAGTTCCCAAGTCTGTACACCTGCTGTGTCCATTATGAGGGGTTCCCACCATCCCTGTGCTGAGTTCCCAAGTCTGTACACCTGCTGTGTCCATTATGAGGGGTTCCCACCATCCCTGTGCTGAGTTCCCGGATCTGTACACCCGCTGTGCCCCATTATGAGGGGTTCCCAACATCCCTGTGCTGAGTTCCCGGGTCTGTACACCCGCTGTGCCCATTATGAGGGGTTCCCACCATCCCTGTGCTGAGTTCCCGGGTCTGTACCCCCGCTGTGCCCATTATGAGGGGTTCCCACCATCCCTGTGCTGAGTTCCCGGGTCTGTACACCCGCTGTGCCCCATTATGAGGGGTTCCCAACATCCCTAAAGGCAAAAGAGGTCGCCCTGGGACTTTGGATGAGGTGAGAGAGGTTTAGCCACCAATGTTCACAGCGAACAATGAGACAAAATCTATTTATGGTATATACTCGAGTATAAGCCGAAATACACAAAACACACCAATATTCACGGAAGAATACACATGATGGCCCGGATTCACAAAAGAGATACGACGGCGTACCTCCTGATACGCCGTCGTATCTCTGAGTGGGGTCGTCGTATCTATGCGCCTGATTCAGAGAATCAGTTACGCATAGATATCCCAAAGATCCGACGGAGTGTAAGTGTCTTACATTGTCGTATCTTTGGCTGCAATTTCAGGCTGGCCACTAGGTGGCGCTTCCGTATGTTTACGCAAGGAATATGCTAATTAGGTAGATACGGCATTTCAGAAACGTACGTCCCGCCGTCGTTTACGTTCGGCTTTTTTCGGCATATAGTTACCCCTGCTATATGAGGTGTAGCTAATGTTAAGTATGGCCGTCGTTCCCGCGCCGAGTTTTGAAATTGTACGTCGTTTGCGTAAGTCGTTCGCGAATAGGGCTGGACGTAATTTACGTTCACGTCGAAAGCAATGACGTTTTGCGGCGGATTTTCGAGCATGCACACTGGGATTTTTTCACGAACGGCGCATGCGCCGTTCAAAAAAAACTTAAAATACGCGGGGTCAAAGCAAATTTAAATAAAACACGCCCCCAAGATCCTCATTTGAATTAGGCGGGCTTACACCAGCCCACATACGTTACGCCGCCATAACTTAGGGCGCAAGTTCTTTCTGAATACAGAACTTGCGCCCAAAGTTACAGCGGCGTAACGTATCTAAGATACGTTACGCCGGCTGGATAGATACGCTCAGGTATCTGAATCCGGCCCGATGAATGTATTTTTAGATAATATTTGTTTAGCCCAGAGTTCAGCTTTAAATAATTTCCAAGCATAGTTTATTGCTAAGTGGGTGTACTGTATGGAATTTTATTACTCAAAATGCTATCTCTGAAGATAACAAAATAGTACAATCTATATAGTTGCTACACAAGCCATTGCAGTGGCAGCTGGTGCTCAAAATTTTTGGGGGGGGGCGCAAACGTAAAAAAGAAAAAAATTGCAGCCTCACTGTGCCCATCAAATGCAGCCACTGTGCCATCAATTGTCACCACTGTGCCATGCCATCAAACGCAGCCACTGTGGCATTAATTGTCACCACTGTGCCATGCCATCAAACGCAGTCACTGTGCCATCAAGTATCACCACTGTGCCATCAATTATCACCACTGTGCCATCAATTCGCACCACTGTGCCATGCCATCAAACGCAGTCACTGTGCCATGCCATCAAACGCAGTTGCTGTGCCATGCCAAATGCAGTCACTGTGCCATGCCATCAAATGCAGTCACTGTGCCATCAATTGTCACCACTGTGCCATGCCATCAAACGCAGCCACTGTGCCCCTCAATTGTCGACCACTGTGCCAATTGTCCCCACTATGCCCCTCAATTGTCGCCACTGTGCCAATTGTCACCACTGTGCCCTTTAATTGTCGCTACTGTGCCCATTGTCACTGCTGTGCCCATTGATGCCACTTTGCCCATTGATGCCACTGTGCCCATTGTCGCTACTGTGCCCATTGTTGCCGCTGTGTATGTCACTGTGCCCTTTAATTGTCGCCACTGTGCCCATTGTCACTACTTTGCCCTTTGTCGCCTCTGTGCCCATTTCTATCCAATGCACCTGTGCACAGCCAGCACCCTTCTGGTTCAGTGGGACGAAAGCATAGAAGAGGGATCAGCAGTTTACAGAGCGGTATATTTCCTCCCTAAAATGTCCTCTCTGAGTAAACACCCTCTTCCACCCCCCTCTTCAAATCCCCTCTCCTAGTTCAAATCACCCCCCAAAAAAATGTCCTCTCCTAGCACAATTCCCTTCCCCTCCTCTTCCATATCACCTCTTCTAGCACAAACTTCTCAAATCCCCCCTCCTAGCACAAATCCTCTTCTCCCTTCCCGTTCCCAACACAAATCCCCCCTAAATCATCACTCCTAGAACACAGCACCGAATTTCCCAAATTCCCCCTCCCAACACAAATACCCCCCCCAATCTTCTTGTACCCCCCCCCCACCTTACATGATTCCATAGTGCCCAGGGCAGCCGTCCCTCTGGCCCACCCCTTGTCCTGGCCCTGGGTGCAGCTGTGCATAGCTTTACCCACACAGCCACATCATTCATTCCCAGGGAGTCCCCAACCGAGGCAGAGGGACTCATCGTTCTTGATGGAGCACAGGTACGATGACATCATCTCGTAGTCCATCGATACTTCCTCATGCTCTGTAACCAGGCCGGGACTGGCCATAGGGCATACCGGGCATATGCTCGGTGGGCCGTCTCTGTAATGTATAGGGGGTCTGTATGGGCTGTATTGTAGAGGGGGTCTGTAATGTAGGGGGGTCTGTATTGTAAAGGGGGTCTGTAATGTAGAGGGGTCTGTACTGTAGGGAGGGGGTCTGCACTGTAGGGAGGAGGTCTGTACTGTAGGGGGGGGTCTGTACTGTAGGGAGGTCTGTGTAACATGCAGGGGGTCCAGAACTGTTAGGGGGGTGTCTGTGCAACAAACTGTGGGTGGCTGTGTAATGTAAAGGGGTCCAGAGGTTCAGGGTGCTGTGTAATGTAAAATCGTACAGAGGTGCAGGGTGCTGTGTAATGTAAAGGGGTACAGAGGTGCAGGGGGCTGTGTAATGTAAAGGGGTACAGAGGTGCAGGGTGCTGTGTAATGTAAAGGGGTACAGAGGTCCAGGGGGCTGTGTAATGTAAAGGGGTACAGAGGTGCATGGTGCTGTGTAATGTAAAGGGGTACAGAGGTGCAGGGTGCTGTGTAAAATAAAGGGGTGCAAGGTGCTATGTAATGTAAAGGGGTTCAGAGGTGCAAGGTGCTAGAACCCCACATCCCATCATTAACCGCCTCCGCGAAGCGCCGCAGTGCCCCCCCGGCTGCTCAGTTTAAAATGCCCGGGCCTATTTTTTGTCCCAGCCCGGGCCTGTACTTTGGTACGAACCTGAGCTGGAGAAATAGGCCCGGATTCACAAAGCACTTACGCCGACGTATCTCGAGATACGCTGCGTAAGTGTAACTATGCGCCGTCGTGTCTGTGCGCCGTGCCCACAATCTGAGATACGCCTAAAAATAGGCTTCCTCCGACCGACGTAACTTGCCTACGCCGTCGTATCGTGGGCGCATAGTTACGCCGGGCGCATTTGCCGCTCCCATAGATTTTCTATGCACATATGCAAGTGAGGGAGATACGCCGATTCACAAACGTAGTTGCGCCCTGCGCATCATACACGCGGTTTGCGTAAGTCGTACGTCCGGCGTAAAGTTATTCCCCATATAGGAGGCGCAACCCATGCAAAGGTATGGACCAGGGAACACAAGCTGTCGTATCTTTTGTCGTTTACGTTGTACGTGAATATGACTAGGCGTAGGTTACGTTCACGTTGTAGGCAGTGATTCTACGTATCTTAGGCAGTTGTCTCAACGTGATTCTGAGCATGCGCACTGGGATGCGGCCACGGGACGGCGCATGCGCCGTTCATTTTAAGTACTTCTATGGCGCTTGGCCCATCATTTGCATGGGGTCACGCCTCATTAGCATGGCTCACGCCCACTTCCACCTACACTGGCTTACGCCGAGGAAACCCAGCGTATCTTTAAGAGCGAGTGGGAGCGAGTGCTTTGTGAATCCAGTGCTTGCCTCTGTGCACTGCGCCGGCGTAGCATAAAAGAGATACGCTACGGCGGCATAAATATGCGCCGATGTATGTGAATCCGGGCCATAGTCTGCAGGAGTCAGAGCATTGCACCCGTGATCCATTGATTGCGGACGCAATGCTTCGCAGGCTCAGATGCACAAAAATAATAATAAATGCTAATTTTGTCTGTTTGCAATATTTTTTTTTTTTTTGCAAAAGTTGTAATTCTCCTTTCATGAAAACCTCAGGACACAACTATGGGCACATGGTGGCACATGGCGGCACATGGCGGCATATGGTAGACATCTGCAGCAGCTATTAATATCCCATGCCGGGTGTCCCAACACATGCACTCCCTTTTGACACTCGACACCCCCCCCCTAGAAGCTTCTCGCTCCTTCTAGCTCAGTAAGAAAAGACTCTTCCAGAAGGAACTGCCGCTGATATATAAGAGGACAGGGACAGCTGCCGCTGTAGTCACCCCAGAAGAACGCAAGGCAGAAGCACAAAGGAGCTCTTCCGACTACTACTGCTAGAAGGATACAAAGAAGATACAATAGAGGGATACAAAAACAACAAAAAGAGGAATACGGAGGAGCGCACTACGCTAAACGAATCATAGCGCCATAGAAGGCGGCAAGTTGTTGTCGAAGGGCAAGGTGCAATCTGACGCTGAACCGACTATAGTGCAGAGACCTAGGCTAACCACCTACAGACCAGGTATGTAGAGTTACCAAGAAAGGTGCAGGATTTATGGCACAGGGGTGGGCATGAGGGGAAGGCACCTTGGGCGATTCGGCATGGAGGGGTGGGCCAAAAGGGCAAGAGCTGCAAACTATTCTGCTAAAGTAGTTCACAACTCATGGTTGGGCACAGGGGTGGGCATGAGGGGAAGGCACCTTGGGAGATCCGGCATGGAGGGGTGTGCCAAAAGGGCAAGAGCTGCAAACTATTCTGCTAAAGTAGTTCACAACTCATGGTTGGGCACAGGGGTGGGCATGAGGGGAAGGCACCTTGGGCGATTTGGCATGGAGGGGTGGGCCAAAAGGGCAAGAGCTGCAAACTATTCTGCTAAAGTAGTTCACAACTCATGGTTGGGCACAGGGGTGGGCATGAGGAGAAGGCACCTTGGGAGATCCGGCATGGAGGGGTGTGCCAAAAGGGCAAGAGCTGAAAACTATTCTGCTAAAGTCGTTCACAACTCCCTGTGTGATAGCAATTGGAGGTGACAGGTTCTCTTTATTAACACTGGGGCAGATACTCGTAGATCGCTGCATCTCTGCGGCGGCGTAACGTATCTCATTTACGTTACACCGTCGCAAGTTTTACGGGCAAGTGCTTGATTTACAAAGCACTTGCCTGTAAAGTTGCGGCGGCGTAGCGTAAATTCCCCGGCGCAAGCCCGCCTAATTCAAATGATCCGGGTAGGGGGCGTGGATCATTTAAATTAGGCGCGTTCCCGCGCCGAACGTACTGCGAATGCGCCGTCCCTAAAATTTCCTGACGTGCATTGCGCTAAATGACGTCGCAAGGACGTCATTGGTTTCGTGAACGTAAATGGCGTCCAGCCCCATTCACGGACGACTTACGCAAACAACGCAAATTTTCAAATTTCGACGCGGGAACGACGGCCATACTTAACATTGACTGCGCCTCATAGACACAGGGGCAACTTTACGCGTCGCAAATCTAACGTAAACGTCGTATCTTCACTGCGTCGACCGCGCGTACGTTCGGGAATTCGCGTATTTTGCTAATTTGCATACTCGATCGGGAAAACGAGGCGATACCTAGCGGCAAAAAAAAAAATTGCATTTAAGATCCGACAGCGTAAGAGCCTTACGTCTGTCGGATCTAATGGATATCTATGCGTAACTGATTCTTAGGCCTAGTACACACGAGAGGATTTATCCGCCGATACGGTCCACCGGACCGTTTCCGCGGATAAATCCTCTCGAGGATTTCCGAGGATTTTGATCCGATGGAGTGTACTCACCATCGGATCGAAATCCGCGCCGAAATCCCATCGCGATGACGTGTCGCTACCGAGCCTGAATGTACCAGTGGCTGGAGGTCGTATATAGACGGCCTCCTGGCAATTAAGAGCCACATTGTGCCCGTAAAAAAGTTGTCGGGCGGGTGGGAGGTGGTATAAGAAAGATTGTAAATAAAGTTTGTTGATTTGAATAATTTCTTATTTTGGTTGATACGCTATTATTGCCTCTCCATGGGGAACGCGGGTGTTTATTTTGTAGCTTTTAGACCAGCTGTTTGCAGGAAACTATCCATATCACGTCGCCTTATTGCTCCCTTGTCCTTTTAGGATGCCTGAAGAACATCGACCAATGGAGGAAGAGGTGGAGACCTTCGCTTTCCAGGCTGAGATCGCTCAGCTGATGTCACTGATCATCAACACCTTCTATTCTAACAAAGAGATCTTCTTACGAGAGATCATCTCCAACTCATCCGATGTAAGTTCATTACTGTCCCCGATTATCCAGGGGCTGTCCCTCATGAGTCCCTCTGTCCCATATTCCTCTTCTACTTGTCCCTCGTTTTGGTCTGATCTATATAGTTGTATGGTGGAACCTCAGATTCAGGCCAAAGCGGTGTGCAGTACCGTGTTTGGCCTGAGGTGGGGGGGCGGCGCTGTTCGTGAATGCACGGAAAGGCCCAAGGACAGCTCGGCTGACCTCGGCAAATCTCGGGGAACAGAGTCTTTCCGAAGGTTTGCCCGAGGTCCAGGGCCGCCATCAGGAATTATGGGGCCCCTTACACAGCTTAAGGCATGGGCCCCCTGGAGCAGAGAACCGGGGGGGGGGGGGTGCTGCCGCCTGAAATTGAGAAGGGGGGGTGGCTGCCACCATATTTAAAAAGAAGAAATAAAGAAAAATATATATAAAAAAAGGGGGACCTCTGGGCCCTTTAATGAAAAGAAATAAAAAAAATATATATATATTTTTTTTTAAAGGGGGGTTGCCATCTGGGGCCCTGGGGACCTCTGAGCCCTATATATATATATACATACAAATTATTGCTATTTTTTATAAAAAATAAATTACAAAAAAAGGGGGGTTGCCATCCGGGACCTCTGGGCCTTTAATAAAAAATAAAAAAAAAATAAACCTCTGGGCCCTTTAATAAAAAATATATAAAAAAAAAAGGGGGAGTTTCCATCCTGGGCCCTTTAATAATATATATATATAATAAAATAAATAATATATATATATATATATATATAAAAAAAAAAGGGGGTTGTCATCCGGGGCCCTGGGGACCTCCTGACCCCTAAAAAAAAATTGTCCCTTTAATAAAAAATAAAATAAAAATATATTAATTATTTTTTTTTTATAAAAAAAAAAAAGGGGGGGGTTGCCATCCTGGGCCCTGGGGGCCTCTAAAAAGAAAAAAATTGGGCCTTTAATAAAAAATAAAATAAAAATATATAAAAAAAAAATTCTAAAAAATAAATAAAAAAAAGTTTTTTTTTTTTTTTTTTTAAAGGGGGTTGCCATCAATTGTCGCCACTGTGCCATCAAACGCAGCCACTGTGCCATGAATTGTTGCCACAATTGATGGCACAGTGGTAACAAGTGATGGCACAGTGGTAACAATTGATGGCACAGTGGTAACAATTGATGGCACAGTGGTAACAATTGATGGCACAGTGGTGACAATTGATGGCACAGTGGTAACAATTGATGGCACAGTGGTAACAATTGATGGCACAGTGGTAACAATTGATGGCACAGTGGTAACAATTGATGGCACAGTGGTGACAATTGATGGCACAGTGGTGACAATTGATGGCACAGTGGTGACAATTGATGGCACAGTGGTGACAATTGATGGCACAGTGGTAACAATTGATGGCACAGTGGTAACAATTGATGGCACAGTGGTAACAATTGATGGCACAGTGGTAACAATTGATGGCACAGTGGTAACAATTGATGGCACAGTGGCGACAATTTTTGGCACAGCGGTGACAATTGATGGCACAGTGGTAACAATTGATGGCACAGTGGCGACAATTGATGGCACAGTGGCCGCGTTTAATGGCACAGGGGAGGAAAGTGCTAGATGACGCTGGATGTCCTGAAGTGAGGAACACAGGTGGGCACTGACTTGTTAGTAACTTGGCCCTATAAATCCTTCTCAGGCTCTGGATAAGATCCGCTATGAAAGCCTCATTGACCCCAGCAAGCTGGATTCCAGGAAAGACCTGAAGATCGACTTGATCCCCAACAGATACGACAAAACCCTGACCATCATCGACACCGGGATCGGCATGACCAAAGCCGATCTCATCAACAACCTGGGCACCATCGCCAAATCCGGGACCAAGGCGTTCATGGAGGCCCTGCAGGCCGGAGCCGACATCTCCATGATTGGTCAGTTTGGTGTCGGCTTCTACTCCGCCTACCTGGTCGCTGACAAAGTGACGGTGATCACCAAACACAACGATGACGAGCAGTACATCTGGGAATCCTCCGCCGGCGGCTCCTTCACCGTCAAAACCGATAACAGTAAGTGGCAATCTACAATCCATAACAACCAATCAGATTTCCTTTATAGGAAATAAAAGAATAGAAAATAATGGAATAAAAAAACAATTGAATAGAAAATAAAAGAATAGAATATACTAGAGTAAAACAGAACAGAATAGAAAATAAAAGAATAGAAAAAAAATAGAGTAGAACATAAAGGGATAAAATAGAAAATAAAAGAATAGAAAAAAAATAGAGTAGAACATAAAGCGATAAAATAGAAAATAAAAGAATAGAAAAAAATAGAGTAGAACATAAAGCGATAAAATATAAGATAAAAGAATAGAAAAAAAATATAGTAGAACATAAAGGGATAAAATAGAAAATAAAAGAATAGAAAAAAAAATAGATTAGAACATAAAGGGATAAAATAGAAAATAAAAGAATAGAAAAAAAAATAGAGTAGAACATAAAGCGATAAAATAGAAAATAAAAGAATAGAAAAAAATAGAGTAGAACATAAAGCGATAAAATATAAGATAAAAGAATAGAAAAAAAATAGAGTAGAACATAAAAGGGATAAAATATAAAATAAAAGAATAGAAAAAAAAGAGTAGAACATAAAGGGATAAAATATAAAATAAAAGAATAGAAAAAAATAGAGTAGAACATAAAGGGATAAAATATAAGATAAAAGAATAGAAAAAAAATAGAGTAGAACATAAAAGGGATAAAATATAAAATAAAAGAATAGAAAAAAATAGAGTAGAACATAAAGGGATAAAATATAAAATAAAATAATAGAAAAAAATTGTGTAGAACATAAAGGGATAAAATAGAAAATAAAAGAATAGAAAAAATAGAGTAGAACATAAAGGGATAAAATAGAAAATAAAAGAATTGAAAACAAAAAATTAGAGTAGAACATAAAGGGATAAAATATAAAATAAATAAATAGAAAAAAATAGAGTAGAACATAAAGGGATAAAATAGAAAATAAATAAATAGAAAAAAATAGAGTAGAACATAACGGGATAAAATATAAAATAAAAGAATAGAAAAAAATAGAGTAGAACATAAAGGGATAAAATATAAAATAAAAGAATAGAAAAAAATTGAGTAGAACATAAAGGGATAAAATATAAAATAAAATAATAGAAAAAAATTGAGTAGAACATAAAGGGATAAAATATAAAATAAAATAATAGAAAAAAATTGAGTAGAACATAAAGGGATAAAATATAAAATAAAAGAATAGAAAAAAATTGAGTAGAACATAAAGGGATAAAATATAAAATAAAAGAATAGAAAAAAATAGAGTAGAACATAAAGGGATAAAATAGAAAATAAAAGAATAGAAAAAAATTGAGTAGAACATAAAGGGATAAAATATAAAATAAAATAATAGAAAAAAATTGAGTAGAACATAAAGGGATAAAATATAAAATAAATAAATAGAAAAAAATAGAGTAGAACATAAAGGGATAAAATATAAAATAAATAAATAGAAAAAAATAGAGTAGAACATAAAGGGATAAAATATAAAATAAAAGAATAGAAAAAAATAGAGTAGAACATAAAGGGATAAAATAGAAAATAAATAAATAGAAAAAAATAGAGTAGAACATAACGGGATAAAATATAAAATAAAAGAATAGAAAAAAATAGAGTAGAACATAAAGGGATAAAATATAAAATAAAAGAATAGAAAAAAATTGAGTAGAACATAAAGGGATAAAATATAAAATAAAATAATAGAAAAAAATTGAGTAGAACATAAAGGGATAAAATATAAAATAAAATAATAGAAAAAAATTGAGTAGAACATAAAGGGATAAAATATAAAATAAAAGAATAGAAAAAAATTGAGTAGAACATAAAGGGATAAAATATAAAATAAAAGAATAGAAAAAAATAGAGTAGAACATAAAGGGATAAAATATAAAATAAAAGAATAGAAAAAAATTGAGTAGAACATAAAGGGATAAAATATAAAATAAAATAATAGAAAAAAATTGAGTAGAACATAAAGGGATAAAATATAAAATAAATAAATAGAAAAAAATTGAGTAGAACATAAAGGGATAAAATATAAAATAAAAGAATAGAAAAAAATAGAGTAGAACATAAAGGGATAAAATAGAAAATAAAAGAATAGAAAAAAAATAGAGTAAAACAGAACAAAATAGAATGGATAATAAAATAACAGAATAAAATAGAACAGAAAATAAAGGAATAGAATAGAATAGAATAAAAAATTGAATAAAGTTTCATCATCTTCTGAAATTCAAATTTAGAAACAATATGTCGGACGAAATTCAAATCGTTTTTTTTTATTCGAATTTGAATTGTTTTCGAAATGAATTCGAAATTTCCAAAGAGAATAAAATAGAATAGGAAATAATAGAAAATAATGGAATAAAAAAAAATTGAATAGAAATACTAGCGTAAAACAGAACAGAATAGAAAATAAAATAATAGAAAAAAATAGAGTAGAACATAAAGTGATAAAATAGAAAATAAAAGAATAGAAAAAAAGAGTAGAACATAAAGGGATAAAATAGAAAAAAAAAGAATGAAAAAAATATGGTAAAACAGAACAAAATAGAATGAATAATAAAATAGAACAGAAAATAAAGGAATAGAATAGAATATAATAAAAATAATAATAAAGTAGAATATAACCATCTTCTGAAATTCAAATTTAAAATAGAATCAATTTGAATAGAAAAGAATAGAAAATAAAATAATAGAATAGAACAAACAATAGAAAAGATTAGGAAAATAGAAATTCTAATTTTGAATAGAATAGAAAAGAATAGAAAATAAAATAATAGAATTGAATAAAACTGAATAAACAATAGAAAATAATTGAAAATGAGGAAATTAGGAATTCAAATTTTAATTAGAATAAATTTGAATTTTGAATAGAATAAATTCAAATAGAAAAGATTAGCATATAATAGAAAAAAAAAGAATAGAACAGAAAATAAAAGAATAGAATAGAAAAAAAACAATGGAATAGAATGGAACAGAAAGACTATAACCACCTTCCAAAATTCGAATTTCAAATGGGATTCGATGTGAAGGGATTTCGGTTCAAATTCAAATGCAATTCAAATAGAATTAGAATCCATTTGAGTTTTCCGAATTCTCGGTTATTTTCTCTCCAGGTTGAATTCTTTAAAAAAGCGAATCAGGAAAATTCTTTATTGTGGCCACCAGATGGCGCTGATGATCCTTTGAAATGAATTAATTTCCAGCGCCATCTGGTGGCCACAATGCAGTATTTTTATTCTCTTTTTTTTTTTCTATTCTATTCTTTTCTATTCCAATCGAAGTTTAGAATTTTGGAAAACGGTTATATTGTTTTTGTTTTTCTATACTATTCTATTCTTTTCTATTGTTTATTATTTTGAATGATTTTTATCGATCGCTGGAAGTTGTTCTCTGTGAATCTGTTGTCGGGTGAGGGGAATGAGTCTGCAATGTTTTGCTTCATCAGGTGAGTCCATCGGGCGCGGGACGAAGGTTATTCTGCACCTGAAGGAAGATCAGACGGAGTATTTGGAGGAAAAGAGGATCAAGGAAGTGGTGAAGAAACACTCGCAGTTCATTGGCTATCCCATCACTTTATATGTAAGTGTCTCGTGTCCCCAAAATGCTTTCCTCGCTCTGCCAGAACGCCACGTCGATAATCTGGGGGTGTATCTAATCACCATGGGGCTATTCGTCCTGAAAAGCTGAGTGTACATTCGTTTTATATGGATGGGGACGAATGTGAATGTTATTAGGTTATGTTCGCCTCGGGTTGAAGGCTTTTCATACCGACAGGATAAAGAAAATCAGGAAAATACCGTGTTGTGGCCACTAGATGGAGCTGATGATCATATGAAAATTGAAGACTTATTTGACCCCTTCCCACCTCTGCCTCCCGGCCCCTTTAACAGGTTCTACATCCCGGGGGGGGCGGGGCATTCCGACCACACGACCGCTGTGATTGGCAGTCACGTGATCGGAATGCTCCCGATCGCAAGTATTTACGTAAATGACTTTCGTCATAATTCGTTTTCGGATATTCTTTTCTTCGAATTGAGTTCAATTCCACCGAAGGCGGAAAATTCGAATTGATGCGAATGGAGTCGGAATCCAATTCCATTCGGATTTTTTTTTATTCTATTTAAAAAATAAAAATTTAAATTAAAATTCTGGAAGATAGTTCTATTCTTTCTATCCCATTCTATTCTCTTTTTTTTCTATTCTATTCTTTTCTATTCTAATCGAAGTTTCGAATTTTGGAAAACGGTTATATTGTTTTTATTTTTCTATACCAGTCTATTAATTTCTATTGTTTATTATTTTCTATTCTATTCGAATAGAACATTTGAATTCTGGAGGATAGTAATATTCTTTCTATTCCATTCTATTTTATTCTTTTATTTTTTTATTCTATTCAAAGTTTTGAATTTTGGAAAATGGTTATATTGTTATCTTTCTATGCTATTCTATTCTATTATTTCTATTGTTTATTATTTTCTATTCTATTCAAATAGGAAATTTGAATTCTGGAAGATAGTAATATTCTTTCTATTCCACTCTATTTTATTCTTTTATTTTTTATTCTTTTCTATTCAAAGTTTCGAAATTTTGGCTAGAAATTAATAGAAAATAAAAGAATATATTATAGAATATACTAGTGCAAAACAGAACAGAATAGAAAATAAAGAATAGAAAAAAATAGAGTAGAACATAAAGGGATAAAATAAAAAATAAAAGAATAGAAAAAAATAAAATAGAACATAAAGGGATAAAATATAAAATAAAAAAATAGAAAAAAATAGAGTAGAACATAAAGGGATAAAATAAAAGAATAGAAAAAAATAGAGTAGAACATAAAGGGATAAAATAGAAAATAAAAGAGTAGAAAATAATAGAGTAGAACATAAAGGGATAAAATAGAAAATAAAAGAATAGAAAATAATAGAGTAGAACATAAAGGGATAAAATAGAAAATAAAAGAATAGAAAAAAATAGAGTAGAACATAAAGGGATAAAATAGAAAATAAAAGAATAGAAAAAAATAGAGTAGAACATAAAGGGATAAAATAAAAGAATAGAAAAAAAATAGAGTAGAACATAAAGGGATAAAATCAAAATAATAGAATAGAAAAAAAATATAGTAGAACATAAAGGGATAAAATATATAATAAAATAATAGAAAAAAATAGAGTAGAACATAAAGGGATAAAATAGAAAACAAAAGAATAGAAAATAATAGAGTAGAACATAAAGGGATAAAATAAAAGAGTAGAACATAATAGAGTAGAACATAAAGGGATAAAATAAAAGAATAGAAAATAATAGAGTAGAACATAAAGGGAAAAAATATAAAATAAAAGAATAGAAAATAATGGAGTAGAACATAGCGCTCACCATTGCGCGGTGTGTCTGCAGGCAGAATTGTCGCTAAATCTGAGGTTTCGGCCCCCAGGTGGAGAAGCAGCGAGAGAAGGAAATCAGCGACGATGAAGCTGAAGAGGAAACTGTAGAAAACAAAGCAGAAGAAAAAGACAGCAACGCGGAGAAGCCGAAGATCGAGGACGTGGGGTCCGACGAGGAGGAGGACGCCAAGGCCGAGGGCAAGAGGAAGAAGACCAAGAAGATCAAAGAGAAGTACATCGACGAGGAGGAGCTGAACAAGACCAAGCCCATCTGGACCCGCAACCCGGACGATATCACCAACGAGGAGTACGGAGAGTTCTACAAGAGCCTCTCCAACGACTGGGAGGACCACCTGGCCGTGAAGGTAAGAGACCTTCCATAACGCGTCCCATGGGGCACCGATGAGTCTGACCTGCAAAGCAGCCAATTGGAATTCAGGTTACTGGCGTCACCTCAGTGGTTGATCAGTTCTGATTGGTTCTTGAGGGTTACGGAACGTTTCACACCCTCCTTTGCCTTGCTGAAGATTATTATTATCTTGTATTCATCCAATGCCACCAGAGCTTGTGTCATATTCAACAGAGCCGTGGTCTCCAACAAACGTGGCCCTTTGCTGGTCTTTGCTTCACCCCTGAGGCACTTTTTTCCCCCACTGATGACAGTATTCCCCCCACTGACACTAACAATGGGGCATCATTTCTGCTACTGATATCAGTCATGGGGCAACATTTTTCTCATTGACGATGGCGATGGGGGACTGTTCGTCCCACTGACACCAACAATGGGGCACTATTATCCCATTGACACCAACGATGGCACACTATTCGTCCCGCTGACACCAAACTATTCCCCCCCCCCCTGACACCAACCCTGGGGAACTATTCCTCCCACTGACACCAAGGCTGGGGCACTATTTGCCCCACTGACACCAATGAAGGGGCACTATTCCCCCCCCCCCCACTGACACCAACGCTGGGGCACTATGTGTCCCACTGACACCAACGCTGGGGCACTATGTGTACCACTGACACCAACCCTGGGGAACTATTCCTCTCACTGACACCAAAGCTGGGGCACTATTTGCCCCACTGACACTAATGAAGGGGCACTCCCCCCCCCCACTGACACCAAAGCTGGGGCACTATTTGCCCCACTGACACCAATGAAGGGGCACTTCCCCCCCCCACTGACACCAAAGCTGGGGCACTATGTGTACCACTGACACTAACGCTGGGGCACTATTCCTCCCACTGACACCAACGTGGGGGCACTATAAATCCCACTGACACCAACACTAGGGCACTATTCCTCCCACTGACACCAACAATGGTGCACTATTTGCCCCACTCACACCAATGAAGGGGCACTACTCCCCCCCCCCACTGACAACAACCCAGGGGAACCATTCCTCCCACTGACACCAAGGCTGGGGCACTATTTGCCACACTGACACCAATGAAGGGGCACTCTCCCCCCCCCACTGACACCAATGCTGGGGCACCATACGTTCCACTGACGCCAACACTAGGGCACTATTCCTCCCACTGACACCAATGACAGGACACTATTCCTCCCACTGACACCAATGATGGGACACTATTCCTCCCACTGACACCAATGATGGGACACTATTCCTCCCACTGACACCAATGATGGAGCACTATTCGCCCCACTGACACCAATGAAGGGGCACTATTCCTCCCACTGATACCAATGATGGAGCACTATTCCTCCCACTGACACCAATGATGGAGCACTATTCGCCCCACTGACACCAATGAAGGGGCACTATTCCCCCCCTCTCACTGACACCAACCCTGGGGCACTATTCCTCCCACTGACACCAAGGCTGGGGCACTATTCCTCCCACTGACACCAATGATGGGGCACTATTCCTCTTACTGACACCAACCCTGGGGCACTATTCCTCCCACTGACACCAATGATGGGACACTATTCCTCCCACTGACACCAATGATGGGACACTATGCCTCCCACTGACACCAACCCTGGGGCACTATTCCTCCCACTGACACCAACCCTGGGGCACTATTCGTCCCACTGACACCAATGAAGGGGCACTACCAAAGATGCATTGCTTACTCCCACTGATGCCAGGGCAATATCTACTCCCAATGGTCACATTCCGGCCCCCCTAGTCTGAAGTCTAAGACTGCAGGACGGTATACTGGCCCTTCGTTTAGAAAGCTTGGCGACCCCTGCAATAGAGAATATCATGAGGGCTTTTTATTCTCGAAGAATAGGTGCAGGTACACTCTTCACCCTCCCCTCTGAGTACCGTCCATTGTCTCCGCCCCCCTATCCACCTCCTAGTACCGCTCTTCTTAGAGAATACAGAGCCAAGTATCATTTTGTGGTGTTAAGTAACTTGTATGGAAATTGGGTAATGATAATAGACCCCCACCAGCAACAATAGATCCTTCCCATCAACAATACGCCCTTCCCCCAGGAACTAAATACACCTGCCGGCAACAATTGATCCCCACCAGCAACAGAAACCCCTGCTGGCAACAATAGATCCCCACCAGCAACAGAAACCCCTGCTGGCAACAATAGATCCCCCAGCAGCCAGCATCAATAGACCCCGCCCCCCCCTTACCAGTGGGTCCCCCTCACAACATAACCTAAGAGCAAAAGATTCCCAACCAGTAACAATAGATCCCCTTGCAACTGTAGATCCCTCCAGCAACAATCAACAATTGACACTCCATTCTGGGCGGCTTTATTGCATTCACTTGGTCCATGCTCATTACACGAGCCCTGGCCTTTATCTATGACTGATGTGCCTTACTGTCTTTTCCCAGCATTTCTCCGTCGAGGGTCAGCTTGAGTTCCGGGCTCTCCTCTTTGTGCCCAGACGGACGTCCTTCGACTTGTTTGAGAACAAGAGGAAGAAGAATAACATCAAGTTGTATGTGCGCAGAGTGTTCATCATGGACAACTGTGAGGACCTCATCCCAGAATTCCTGAGTAAGTCACGTGTTCCTTCCGTGATATGACTGCAAACGGGCCAGACTCTTCCTGTCCACCCAGAAGATCCTTTCCCGATCTTTTCAGGAACCTTGGAAATAACTTTCCGCTCTCAGGGGACCCCTGCTAAAAAATTCTATGTCTACAACTCATAATACGTTACATTAGTGTGATGGTCGGTGGGAAGAATGCTCCTTACACTTGTGGTCCTTAGGAAGAATTCCCCCCCTTACACAATACTAAAAAGTGGGGACTTATCTGAGAGGCAGAAATTGCTCATTACTCAAGGAACCTGTGGCAACCTCTGGAGGAACCCGTGGCAACTTCTGAAGGAACCTCTAGCAACCTCGGGAGGAACCCATGAAAACCTCTTGAGGAACCCGTGGCAACCTCTTGAGGAACCCATGGCAGCCTCTGTAGGAACCTCTAGCAACCTCTGGAGGAACCCATGGCAACCTCTGGAGGAACCTCTAGCAACCTCTGGAGGAACCCATGGCAACCTCTGGAGGAACCTCTAGCAACCTCTGGAGGAACCCCTAGCAACCTCTGGAGGAACCACTAGAGACCTCTGGGGGAACCCATGGCAACCTCTGGAGGAACCCCTGGCAACCTCTGGAGGAACCTCTAGCAACCTCTGGAGGAACCTATGGCAACCTCTGTAGGAACCCGTGGCAAACTCTGGAGGAACCCATGGCAACCTCTGGAGGAACTTCTAGCAAACTCTGGAGGAACCTCTAGCAACCTCTGGAGGAACCCATGGCAACCTATGGAGGAACCTCTAGCAACCTCTGGAGGAACCCCTAGCAACCTCTGGAGGAACCCATGGCAACCTCTGGAGGAACCTCTAGCAACCTCTGGAGGAACCCATGGCAACCTCTGGAGGAACCTCTAGCAACCTCTGGAGGAACCCCTAGCAACCTCTGGAGGAACCACTAGAGACCTCTGGGGGAACCCATGGCAACCTCTGGAGGAACCTCTAGCAACCTCTGGAGGAACCCATGGCAACCTCTGGAGGAACCTCTAGCAACCTCTGGAGGAACCCATGGCAACCTCTGGAGGAACCACTAGAGACCTCTGGGGGAACCCATGGCAACCTATGGAGGAACCTCTAGCAACCTCTGGAGGAACCCCTAGCAACCTCTGGAGGAACCCATGGCAACCTCTGGAGGAACCTCTAGCAACCTCTGGAGGAACCCATGGCAACCTCTGGAGGAACCTCTAGCAACCTCTGGAGGAACCCCTAGCAACCTCTGGAGGAACCACTAGAGACCTCTGGGGGAACCCATGGCAGCCTCTGTAGGAACCTCTAGCAACCTCTGGAGGAACCCATGGCAACCTCTGGAGGAACCTCTAGCAACATCTGGAGGAACCCATGGCAACCTCTGGAGGAACCTCTAGCAACCTCTGGAGGAACCCCTAGCAACCTCTGGAGGAACCACTAGAGACCTCTGGGGGAACCCATGGCAACCTCTGGAGGAACCCCTGGCAACCTCTGGAGGAACCTCTAGCAACCTCTGGAGGAACCCATGGCAACCTCTGTAGGAACCCGTGGCAAACTCTGGAGGAACCCATGGCAACCTCTGGAGGAACTTCTAGCAAACTCTGGAGGAACCTCTAGCAACCTCTGGAGGAACCCATGGCAACCTATGGAGGAACCTCTAGCAACCTCTGGAGGAACCCCTAGCAACCTCTGGAGGAACCCATGGCAACCTCTGGAGGAACCTTTAGCAACCTCTGGAGGAACCCATGGCAACCTCTGGAGGAACCTCTAGCAACCTCTGGAGGAACCCGTGGCTAACTCTGGAGGAACCCCTAGCAACCTCTGGAGGAACCCATGGCAACCTCTGGAGGAACCTCTAGCAACCTCTGGAGGAACCCATGGCAACCTCTGGAGGAACCCATGGCAACCTCTGGAGGAACCTCTAGCAACCTCTGGAGGAACCACTAGAGACCTCTGGAGGAACCACTAGAGACCTCTGGAGGAACCCGTGGCAACCTCTGGAGGAACCCCTAGCAACCTCTGGAGGAACCCATGGTAACCTTAAAATATGTAGAGGGTTCTTTACTGTAAGAGCGGCAAGGATGTGGAATTCCCTTCCACAGGCGGTGATCTCAGTGGGGAGCATCGATAGTTTAAAGAAACTATTAGATAATCACCTGAACGACCAAAACATACAGGGATATACAATGTAATACTGACCTATAATCACACACATAGGTTCACCTACTATATAACTTAGTCAGCCCTTACTTTACACTGTTGCTCATTTGTCTGATCCTCTTTTGTCCCGCAGACTTCATCAAAGGTGTGGTGGACTCTGAAGACCTTCCGCTGAATATTTCCCGCGAGACGTTGCAGCAGAGCAAAATTCTCAAAGTTATCCGGAAGAACTTGGTGAAAAAGTGTCTGGAGCTCTTCACAGAGATGGCCGAGGACAAAGAGAACTATAAAAAGTTCTATGAGCAGTTCTCCAAGAATATAAAGGTAAGAGAAGAGAAGAAAGGGGACTTTCCTCACACCGGCCAATCACATTCAGCGCTTTCATTTAGATACGCCTATTCACGAACCTACGCAGTAAAGATACGCCGTTTACGTAAGGGGTTTTCAGGCGTAAAGATAAACCACCAAAAACATGGCGCAGCCAATGTTAAGTATGGACGTCGGAACCGCGTCAAATTTTTCAAATTTTACGTCGTTTGCGTAACTCGTCTGTGAATGGGGCTGGCCATAATTTACGTTCACGTTGAAAGCATGACGATTTGCCAACGTCATTTGGAGCATGCGCACTGGGATACGTCCACGGACGGCGCATGCGCCGTTCGATCGAAACGTCATTTACGTGGGGTCACAGTTAATATACGTAAAACACGCCCACCGCTTCAACATTTGAATTAGGCGGGGCTTACGCCGGCCCTAATATGCTACGCCGCCGTAACTTTGGCGGCAAAATCTTTCAAAATACCAAACTCGCCTCTCAAAGTTACGGCGGCGTAGCGTATAGGAGATACGCTACGCCCGCATAAAGGTACGTGAATCTACCCCTTCTTTTTTTTTTTTCATCTTGGATACTGTAATGCCTCGTACACACGATCGGAAATTTCCGACAGCAAAAGTCCGATGTGAGCTTTTAGAACGGAAATTTCCGACCGTGTTAGTAGGCTCCATCGGACTTTTGCTGTGGGAATTTCCACCCAAAAAAAAGATTGAGAGCAGGTTCTCAAATCGTCTGTAGCAATTCCGATGCGCAAAATTCCGACGCACGCTCAGAAACAATTTGACGCATGCTCGGAAACAATTTGACGCACACTCGGAAACAATTTGACGCATGCTCGGAAAACAATTTGACGCATTCTCGGAAGCTTTGAACTCAATTTTCTCGGCTCGTCGTAGTGTTTTACGTCACCGGCGTTCTCGACGGACGAAAATTCAGAGAACTATTGTGTGACCGTGTGTACGCAAGCCAAGCTTCAGCGGAATTCCGTCGGAAAAACCATCCAAGGTTTTTTCCAAAGGAAAATCCAGTCATGTGTACGCGGTATAAGGGAGGGTTTAAACCCCTGTCAGATTTTTTTTTTTTGCTATCTATGTCCCATTGCTGAGATTTCCCTTCACTTCCTGTCACCAGAACTAGTGTCCGCTCTATTACTTTCCTGGGGACAAATCAACATTTGGGATTTTCTTTTACTTTCACTTTCAATGATGACGGTGAACAGGACAAACAGAGAGCGTAATGCCGCGTACAGACGATCGGACTTTCCGACAACAAAACCGTGGATTTTTTTCAGACGGAATGTTGGCTCAGACTTGTGTCACGGTCACACAAATGTTGTCGGAAATTCCGACCGTCAAGAACGCCGGTGACGTACACATGGCCGATCCGCCCTATAGGCTCACTATGCAAGTCGCTTAGGGCCCCGCAAAGCTGCAGAGGGCCCCCCAAATTACTAGAGGCCCTGCCTGGTGAGAAGTCATTTTCGGCCCCTCACCCCGCTTCTCAACTCACTGGCTGCATGGGAGAAGAGGTAAGAAGTGAGCACCCCCCGCTTTTCACTTTAACCACTTAAGACCCGGACCTTGCAGGTAAAGGACCTGGCCAGTTGCTTCGGCACTGCGTCGCTTTAACTGACAATTGCGCGGTCGTGCGACGTGGCTCCCAAACAAAATTGGCGTCCTTTTTTCCCCACAAATAGAGCTTTCTTTTGGTGGTATTTGATCACCTCTGCGAGTTTTATTTGTTGCGCTATAAACAAAAATAGAGCGACGATTTTGAAAAAAAACCAATATTTTTTACTTTTTGCTATAATAAATATCCCCAAAAAAGATATAAAAAAACATTTTTTTCCCTCAGTTTAGGCCTATACATATTCTTCGTAAAAAAAAATCGCAATAAGCGTTTATTGATTGGTTTGCGCAAAAGTTACAGCGTTTACAAAATTGGAAAATACAGTGGTCTTATGAATGGCTCTTTGATCAACCATCATCTACGATCATCGATCTTTCATCAACGATCATCAATAAAAATCCATTGCTTTCTATTTTTTCAGCTTGGAATTCATGAAGACACTCAAAACCGCAAGAAGCTTTCCGAACTGTTGCGCTATCACACCTCAGCTTCGGGAGACGAGATGATTTCACTAGCAGACTATGTATCACGAATGAAGGAGAACCAGAAACATATCTACTACATCACAGGTAGGCCCTGATCTCCTAATACCGGTATTAGTCCTTCCCGGGGTCTAAGCCAGTGGCGGCTGGTGCTCCAAATTTTTGGGGGGGCGTAAACAAACTAAAATAAATAAATAAATCAATTGCAGCCTCACTGTGCCCATCAATTGTCGCCACTGTGCCCATGAAACGCAGCCACTGTGCCCATCAAATGCAGCCACTGTGCCATAAAATTGGCGCCACTGTGCCATGCCATCAAATGCAGCCACTGTGCCCATCAATTGTCGCCACTGTGCCATGCCATCAAACGCAGCCACTGTGCCCATCAATTGTCGCCACTGTGCCATGCCATCAAACGCAGCCACTGTGCCCATCAATTGTCGCCACTGTGCCATGCCATCAAACGCAGCCACTGTGCCATCAATTGTCGCCACCGTGCCCATCAATTGTCGCCACTGTGCCATGCCATCAATTGTCGCCACTGTGCCATGCTATTGTCGCCACTGTGTCCATCAATTGTCACCACTGTGCCATGCCAAACGCAGCCAGTGTGCTCATCAATTGCCGAAACTGTGCCCATGAAACGCAGCCACTGTGCCCATCAAATGCAACCACTGTGCCATAAAATTGTCGCCACTGTTCCATAAAATTGTCACCACTGTGCCATGCCATTAAACGCAGCCACTGTGCCCATCAATTGTCGCCACTGTGCCCATCAATTATCGCCACTGTGCCATACCAAACACTGCCACTGTGCCCATCAATTTCCGCCACTGTGCCCATGAAATGCAGCCACTGTGCCCATCAAATGCAGCCACTGTGCCATAAAATTGTCGCCACTGTGCCATGCCATCAAACGCAGCCACTGTGCCCATCAATTGTCGCCACTGTGCCATGCCATCAAACGCAGCCACTGTGCCATCAATTGTTGCCACTGTGCTCATCAATTGTCGCCACTGTGCTATACCATCAATTGTCGCCACTGTGCCATGCCATTGTCGCCACTGTGCCATGCCATTGTCGCCACTGTGCCCATTAATTGTCGCCACTGTGCCATGCCAAACGCAGCCACTGTGCCATCAATTGTCGCCACTGTGCCATGCCATTGTCGCCACTGTGCCCATCAATTGTTGTCACTGTGCCATGCCAAATGCAGCCACTGTGCCATGCCATCAAACGCAGCCACTGTGCCATCAATTGTCGCCACTGTGCTCATCAATTGTCACCACTGTGCTATGCCATCAATTGTCGCCACTGCGCAATGCCATTGTGGCCACTGTGCCCATCAATTGTCGCCACTGAGCCATGCCAATAGCAGCCACTGTGCCATCAATTGTCGCCACTGTGCCATGCCAAACGCAGCCACTGTGCCATGCTATTGTCGCCACTGTGCCCATCAATTGTTGTCACTGTGCCATGCCAAATTCAGCCACTGTTCCATGCCATTGTCCCCACTGTGCCCATCAATTGCTGCCAGATTGCCCCAAAATACCACCAGATTGCCCCCCCTGCCCGGCACTTACCCTTCTCGGGTCAGCCATCCTCACCCACGATCCCTCGATGTCTTCTCCCTCCCTCGATGTCGCTTCAGCCAATCAGGTTACCGGTAACCAGATACGGTAAACCTGATTGGCTGAGATGCGTGTCAGTGTTAACCAGGGAACGCCCACCCCGTGCGTCCCCTGGTTAACTATTTGGAAGCCGATTACAGCCCTCAGGCTGCTGGCTCTGATAGACACTTCCACAGCCAACCAGCTGCCGTTATTCAGATGGCCGGCCCCCTGGTGAGATAGTGGGCGGCAGCGGCAACAATACAGATTCATGCAATGCATGAATCTATGTATTGTTTTCAGTGGCGGTGCAGGAGCGAGAGGGGGCGGCGCTCCTGCGCCCTCTATGGATGAACTGCCACTGGTCTAAGCTTTTCAGGGATGCCTTGTGTGCTTCATAATTCTTTATCGTCTCCTTCACCCTTGTCTACATGCAGGTGAGACCAGGGATCAAGTCACCCATTCGGCCTTCGTGGAAAGGCTCCGTAAACATGGCCTTGAGGTCCTCTACATGACAGAGCCCATTGATGAGTACTGCGTCCAGCAGCTGAAGGAGTTTGATGGCAAAACTTTGCTGTCTGTTACTAAAGAAGGCCTGGAGCTTCCAGAGGATGAAGAGGAGAAGAAAAAGAAGGAAGAGATCACAACCAAATTTGAAGGTCTCCTCAAAGTCATGAAGGACATCCTGGACAAAAAGGTTGAGAAGGTGAGTTTGTCTTTGTGCCACAGAGGAAAGTTCCATGATTAGCCAAACATTTGGCCCTTCTCAGGGCTTTTTTTTCTCAGAGAATAGGCGCAGGAACTCCCTCCCCCATTCTAAATCACCCTTCCTCTTTGCCCCCCTATCCACCTCTGTCTCCTGGCTCCACCCCCTCCCCCCTATCACCCCTTTCAGAGAATACAGAACCAAGTTTCATTTTGTGCTAAAAGTAATTTGTATGGATTTTGATAGACCCCACCCCAGCAACAGTAGACCCCCAGCAACCTTAGACCCCACCCCAGCAACAATAGATCCCCCACACAACAGCAGACCTTCCCCCCAGTAACAATGGACCCCCTCGCAACCAATACCACCCCAGCAACAACAGATCTCTTAGCAGCCAGCATCAATAGATCCTTCAGCAGCCAGCAACAACAATAGACCTTTCCCTCAACAGTAAATCCTTCCTAGCAGTGGTGGCCCATTTTATAAGGGGCACACGTACACCAGGGCCGTCTTAATAGCACCATGGGCCCCTGGGCAAAGTAATGCTCTGGGGCCCCTACAATGATGACAGTGCAGGTAAACAGACATTAAGTAGGTAGGAAGCAGACTGCCTTCCCTTTGCATCTATCACTCTCAGTGCCATCATGCTGCCCCCGATTTTGGGGCAGCGTGGGCTCAAGAACCAGCTGCTTTGGGCAAAGTGCAGGGGCCCCCTGCAACTGGGGCCCCCGGGCAGTGCCCAGGTGTGGCCTCTCATTAAGACAGCCCTGACGTGCACCGCTTCCGCTAATCCATGCGCCCCGGCTCCTAATCTACATGAGGAGTGCCGGGCGCATGAATTTCAATGGAATTTTTTTGTTTAGACACATAATTAGAGCCTGAAGGCTCTAATTGGCATGAAAAAAAGTGTGGGCTCAGGGCGCAGAGCACCCTATTCGGCTGGGAGGAGAAGCCCCAGCTATTCCCCCGAATTTTCAGCCGGCGATTCCCTACACCATAAGAATGATCGTATCGGCTGTTCCGTCGCTTGATCGTTCTTACGGGCGGCAAAACGGGACCCCGCCACCCTCCGGTGCTTCTGCGATTGTTGAGTCGTAGAACGAATCCACCAGCCCTCGAATGCTGATCATAGAGATTTCCGGCGGACCAGATGGTCGCCGGAGTGTCTATGATCGTCGGAGGCCGGGCGCGATGTTATGACGTCACGCCCAGCCTCTGCATTCAAAAAAACGGCGCCGCCTCGGTAAGGAAGCGGTGATCGTTTTTTAAATTTTTTTATTTTAGGCTTCCCAGCCTAGAGGTGAGATGTGGAGTCTTATTGACCCCCCCCCCCCCCCCATATCTCACTGTAAAGAGGACCTGCCATGTCATATTCCTATTACAAGGGATGTTTACATCAACATTTTTATTTATTTTTTAAAAGTGTCAAAATAAAAAAATGTAAGGAAAATTAACAATATATTTTTTTTAAATTGCCCCTTTTATTTTTTTTAAGTGATCACATTTTTTTTTAAGTGTTAAAATATGTAAGTAAAATTAGCAATAATTTTTTTTTAAATTGCCCCTTTTATTTTTTAAAGTGATCACATTTTTTTTTAAAGTGTCAAAAAATGTAAGTAAAGTGTCCCTGTCCCCGGTAGCTCGCACGCAGAAGCGAACGCATACGTAAGTCCTGCCCAAATATGAAAACGGCGTTCAAACTACACATGTACGGTGTCGCCGCGACAGTTAGAGCGAGAGCAATAATTTTAGCCCTAGACCTCCTCTGTAACTCAAAACATGTAACCATTAAAAATAATTAAAGCGTCGCCTATGAGGATTTTTAAGTACCGAAGTTTGGCGCCATTCCACGAGCGTGTGCAATTTAGAAGCGTAACATGTTTGGTATCTATTTACTCGGCGTGACATCATCTTTCACATTATGCAAAAAAATTGGGCTAACTTTACTGTTTTGTTTTTTAAAGCATGAACCTGTTTTTTTTTCGTTTTTAAAACGCGTTTGAAAAATTGCTGCGCAAATACAGTGCGAGATAAAAAGTTGCAATGACAGCCATTGTATTCTCTAGGGATCTCCGGGATCTCCTCTCCCAATTCCCTCTCCCATCTATGTCATTTTATGTAATGTAGGAATGAAGTGTCAAAATTGGCCTGGGCCCAAAAATTATTATTATGTTTTTTAAATGTGTTTGAAAAGTCACTGCGCAAATACTGTGTAACAAAATATTGCAACGATCGCCATTTTATTCAATAGGGTCTATGCTTAAAAAAATATATATAATGTTTGGGGGTTATAAGTAATTTTCTAGCATAAAATTTTGATTTCAACTTGTAAACAAAATGTGCCCAGTTTTCAAGTGGATTGATCAACGTTTTTAATTTAGAATTTCAAGCTTTTTTCATATGTATTTCATCTACATTTGTGGTCTCCAGGTGGTGATCTCCAACAGACTGGTGGAATCTCCATGCTGCATAGTGACCAGCACCTACGGATGGACAGCCAACATGGAGCGTATCATGAAGGCTCAGGCCCTCAGAGACAACTCCACGATGGGTTACATGTCAGCCAAGAAACATCTTGAAATCAACTGTGAACACCCAATTGTTGAAAATCTGAGGCAGAAGGCTGAGGTCGACAACAATGACAAATCTGTGAAGGATCTGGTGAATCTGCTATATGAAACTGCCCTGCTGTCCTCTGGTTTCACCTTGGAGGACCCCCAAACACATGCTAACCGCATCTACAGAATGATCAAGCTTGGGTTAGGTGAGTGACCTCTTATACAACAACATATCATATGAGGAGGTGAGCTGCCAACTTGATAAAAGAAGGCCATAGACGTGGTGTATCTAGATAAAGGAAGGCCCGTAGACGTGGTGTATCTAGATAAAGGAAGGCCCGTAGACGTGGTGTATCTAGATAAAAGAAGGCCCGTAGACGTTGTGTACCTAGATAAAGGAAGGCCCGTAGACGTTGTGTACCTAGATAAAGGAAGGCCCGTAGACGTTGTGAATCTAGATAAAAGAAGCCCCGTAGACGTGGTGTATCTACATAAAGGAAGGCCTGTAGACGTGGTGTATCTAGATAAAGGAAGGCCCGTAGGCGTGGTGTATCTAGATAAAGGAAGGCCCGTAGACTTTGTGTACCTAGATAAAGGAAGGCCCGTAGACGTGGTGCATCTAGATAAAGGAAGGCCAGTAGACGTGGTGCATCTAGATAAAATAAGGCCCGTAGACGTTGTGTATCTAGATAAAGGAGGGCCAGTAGACGTGGTGTATCTAGATAAGGGGAAGGCCCGTAGACATTGTGTATCTGGCTAAAGGAAGGCCAATAAATGTTGTGTATCTAGATAAAGGAAGGCCCGTAGACGTGGTGTATCTAGATAAAGGAAGGCCCGTAGACGTGGTGTACCTAGATAAAGGAAGGCCCGTAGACGTGGTGTATCTAGATAAAGGAAGGCCCGTAGACGTTGTGTACCTAGATAAAGGAAGGCCCGTAGACGTGGTGTATCTAGATAAAGGAAGGTCCGTAGACGTGGTGTATCTAGATAAAGGAAGGCCCGTAGACGTGGTGTATCTAGATAAAGGAAGGCCCGTAGACGTGGTGTATCTAGATAAAGGAAGGCCCGTAGACGTGGTGTATCTAGATAAAGGAAGGCCCGTAGACGTAGTGTATCTAGATAAAGGAAGGCCAGTAGACGTTGTGCATCTAGATAAAGGAAGACCAGATGGTCACCAGTCATCTCTATGACCGTCGGAGGCCCGGCGCGATGTGATGACGTCACGCCCGGGTACCCGTAAGTAAACAAAGCCGCGATTGCGGCTAGTAAGCAACACTAATCATGAGATAGGTGACATTTTTTTCACCGATCTCATGCTTTCCAGCCCGGAAGAGAGATGTGGGGTCTTATTGACCCCGCATCTTTCCATAAAGAGGACCTGTCACACACATTTCCTATTCCAAGGGATGTTTACATTCCTTGTAATAGGAATAAAAGTGAAAAAAAAGTGCAAAAAAAAAAATAAAAGAATAAAAAAAAAAAATGAAAATGCCCCTGTCCCCGGTAGCTCGCGCACAGAAGTCCATATGTAAACGCCGTTTAAACCACATATGTGAGGTATCGCCGCGTGCGTTAGAGTGCCAGCAACAATTCTAGCACTAGATCTCCTCTGTAACTCTAAACTGGTAACCTGTAAAAATGTTCAAAGCGTTGCCTATGGAGATTTTTAAGTACCAAAGTTTGGCGCCATTTTATAAGTGTGCGCAATTTTAAAGCGTGACATGTTAGGTATCTATTTACTTGGCGTAACATCATCTTTCATATTTTACAAAAAAATTGGGCTAACTTTACTGTTTTGTTATTTTTTTAATTCATGAAACAATTTTTTTCCAAAAAAAAAAGGCGTTTGAAAAATTATTGCGCAAAGACCGTGCAAGATAAAACGTTGTAATGACCGTCGTTTTATTCCCTAGGGTGTCTGCTAAAAAAATCATATATAATGTTTGGGGGTTCTGCGTAATTTTCTAGCAAAAGAATGATGATTTGTACATGTAGGAGAGAAGTGCCAGAATAGGCCCCGGTATGGAGGTGGGTATAAAAGCCCGGTATTGAAGTGGTTAAGTGGCCCTCGCTATTCAAAAGGTTGGGCACCCCTGCTCCAGAGGTTGCTAGTGGTTCCTCCAGAGGTTGCTAGTGGTTCCTCCAGAGGTTGCCACGGGTTCCTCCAGAGGTTGCCACGGGTTCCTCCAGAGGTTGCCACGGGTTCCTCCAGAGATTTCCACGGGTTCCTCAAGAGGTTGCCACGGGTTCCTCCAGAGATTGCCACGGGTTCCTCAAGAGGTTGCCACGGGTTCCTCAAGAGGTTGCCAAAACCATCCAAGGTTTTTCCGAGGTTAAATCCGATCGTGTGTATGCGGCATAATAGTATTTGTGAATGGACTTTGTTTGGAGGCTCACGGACCTTTACTTTCTTTGTACAGGTATTGACGAAGAAGACATCCCTCTGGAGGAAATCGCAAGCCCGGTGATAGAAGACATGCCGCCACTAGAGGGCGAAGATGATTCATCCAGGATGGAAGAAGTAGACTAAAGAGCAGAATTTTTCTCTTAGGGTACTGAGTGGCGATGTGCGCACCGTGTACAGTTTTCCTAATTTCTGTACAGTTCCCCTATTTACAGAATTCGATATTTATTACTTGACATAAGGATATTGGAGGAAAGAGCTTTAATGGGTATTTTTGTGACTTCAAAGTCATTTTGGGTGGGATTTTTATATTGCTTTGTAACAAATCACTCAGTACTCCCAATATCTCAAAGTGCAGTTTGGTTATTTTGGCGGAACACCACGTCTCCAACATGTTGGCTTATTATATAAGCTATCCTGTTAGTTTGCTGTTTTTTTTTTAAGATGGAAATTATTTTGGTAATAAAAGAAGGTTTGTGCAGCAACTTATTGACCTGTTTATTTTTAATTCCAGAATGAGCTTTGTTGAGAAAAAATTTATAAAATACAATTTTACAGATCCGCTAAATTAAAGGAATTTTAAAACAAATGTCGATTTTTACCATCTAATGTTCTGTTGCACTTGCCAAAATTTTTTTTTTTTTTGAAAAGCCTATGGCGTGTGAACACACCCAAAAAACTCCACCCGGTGCAGAAAAAATGTGCACACACATAAAGAGTGTTCACAAAAACGTGCAGACGGGTGCAACGTCAAGTGGTCCTCCTGTGAAGAGGGACCCAAACCCTGATCCCCCGGGGCGTTAGGCTCCAGACGGGGACTGAGGTACTGTGGTCCGAGCAACCGAAGCCGACACGGACCCAACTTCCTCGGAGGGACTGCCAAAACAGAACCCTCCCAGTACTAGGTGGGGCTCCCCCGAAGGGAGACCCCATGAGAGCAGGCGAACCAAGCCAGAAGGCCATGTCCACCCACTCCCAAGACGTTCAGGGCTGGCCCGAGGACCCGCACCCTACTAATCACACAGTGTCACAAAACGTGCACAACAAAAAAAGACAAAAAAGTGACAAACACAGGCTTAAATAAAATAAAGTGGGGGAAGGGATAGTGGAGAGGAGAGTGAAAGAAGTGGCCATTGTGGTGAAACAATGACCAGGCCCTCCGGCCAGGAATAAAAAATTCCTCCGGTCCTAGCCAAAAGGCCCGGCCCAGGAGGCAGGTGCTAAAAAAAAGCGTGTATCTGGTGCAGTGACCGTGGTATCTTAAATCAATGTGTCCCTCACACACAGTGATCTTCAGATACCCCTGGACTGCCACTCCAGGGGCACATGCACCATAGGCTTTTCGTTCCATATCCGACCCCCCGACCGGCCAGTGCAGCCCTCCACCCCTGCCAGCCAACCCAGCGGATTTGCATGGTGCTGCCCCGTCTTATCCCAGGGCATTACCAGCTCCTCCTACCGGATCGCTGACAGAGATAGCACTTACACCAGCCAGCCAGAAGGCCAGACTAGAACTCGGCAAAAAGACCAAGACCAAGCACAGCACCCATCCTCACCAGGAGCACCCTTCCAGATGGCTCAGACTCAACCATGGGCCGGCCCCCAGTATTCTGTCGGGCAGCACAGCGTAGTCCCTGCTGAAACCATCCTTCCAGGTGCAATGACGTCATTGGATTGCATCCACCCTCCCCATGTAGGAGGTGCTTCAGCGCTCCGCTGACAACTGATAAGGACAGATACCACACCCAGTCCCAGCCAAAAAGCCGAGAAGCGTTGCACTTGCCAAAATGGAATACTTATGCCCCGTACACACTGTAGGGGTGCAGACTGGCGCTGATTGACTTTAGGCAGTCCCAGTGTGTTTGTTCGGGTGGCCACCCCGTTGAGAGAGAGATTTCAGTACAGGAATAGTAAAGACAGGAACACGGTGTATCTGAAATCATTCTCTGACTTTACTGATAATACTAAGACAATTATATGCATTACAAAAAGGGGAGGGGACGAAATACATTAATTTGGGTAAGAAATAAAGAATTATTATGTTGGCAATATGTGATTGGTTAATACAAATACTACGGCCCGGATTCACAGACACTGACGCATATTTATGCCGCCGTAGCGTATCTCCTTTACGTTACGCCGACGCAGCGCAGAGAGGCAAGCAATGAATTCACAAAGCACTTCCTCCCAAATCTGCGCTGGGCTTCTCAGGCGTAAGTCGGCGTAAGTGGAAGTGGGCGTGAGCCATGCTAATGAGGCGTGACCCTATGCAAATGATGGGCCGAGCGCCAGACAGATAAGTATCGCTAACTGCGCATGCGCCGTACCGTGGGCGCATCTCAGTGCGCATGCTCACAATCAGGTCGGAACAACTGCCTAAGATACGTCGGATCACTGCCTACAGCGTGAACGTAACCTACGCCTAGTCATATTCACATCCTACGTAAACTACGTAAAAAACGTCGGCTTGTGTTCCCTGGTGCAGCTTTTTGCATGAATGCTGCTGAGTTACACCTCCTTTATGGGGCATAACTTTACGCCGGACGTATGACTTTACGCGCACTGCGTCGGACGGACGTACGTTCGTGAATCGGTGTATCTCCCTCATTTGCATATGTGAATAGAAAATCAATGGGAGCGCCAAATACGTCCAGCGTAAATATGCGCCCACTCTACGCCGGTGTAGGCAAGTTACGTCGGTCGGATGAAGCCTATTTTCAGGCGTATCTTAGTTTCTGAGTCTGGCGCATTGATACGACGGCGCATATTTGCACTTACGCGGCGTATCTCGAGATACGTCGGCGCAAGTGCTTTGTGAATCCGGGCCTACGTCTTCTGTACTCGTTAAAAACAGACCTTCTATTCATTAAAAAGTCTTAGTAAGTGAAAAACAACAGCTGCATAATATTATTGAAAAAGGAGGAAAGTACAAGATAGGGAAAATATAGATAAAAAATATAATACAGTTCTAGCAATTAATAAGGAATGTCTCACATGTAATAGACTATATAAAAACAACACCTGTGAGAACAATAACAAAAAGAAAGATACATTTCTAGCAATTACTAAGGAATGTTTCGCATGTATAATCTTTTGTTCAGAGATAAAAACTACAAGAAATTATGTATGTGAGGCCTTTTAGAATTCTACTAAAATTAGTGAAATAACATTCACTCTGAAACCCTTAACCCCTTACAATCATATGTAACAGTTAAGGAAGGACCCTAGCTTCAGAACCTTAAACCCTTACACACACGATCGGAATTTCCGGTGGGATAAAAGGCGATGGAATTTTCCGTCGGAATTCCGTTCAAGCTGTCTTGCATACACACTGTCAGACCAAATTCGTGGTTCGTGGTTTTTTTCTCTGTCGGAGTTCCACACAGACGATCGGAATATTCGATAGGAAAAAAATAAAACATGTTCTATTTCTAAACTCCGACAGAAAAAAAGTCAGATGGGGCCCACACACGGTCGAAATATCCGATGAAAAAAACGTGTGTGGTTTTTGAAGAGTTTTGGAAAAGGTGTCTGTAATGTGTAAGTTAACCCTTATAGGCGCCTGTGGGGAGGTGTAGAGAAGCCTGATCCAGGCAATGAAGCGAGGGTCAAAGCCATATCGCTGCAGAACCTGGAACAACTACGGCCACTCCACACTATCGAAGGCCTTACAGGTGTCTAGGGACACAATGGCCCAGCTAAGGGTGCAGTCATATGGGTATTGAAGATTTTGGAACAATCTACGGATGTTCATTCTCGTAGATCTGCCTGGAATGAAACCTCCTTGATCACTCCCGACCAGCTGTGCAACCACAGCATTCAGACGATTGGCCAGGACTTTTGCAAGAATTTTGACATCCACATTTATAAGAGAGATAGGACGATAGGAGTCACATTTAAGGGGATCTTTCCGTGGTTTCAGAAGTAGAATTATTAGGGCTTCCCGCATCGTGGGAGGGAGAATCCCATCTTTTAGAGCGGAATTATAAGTCCGCAAAAGGAATACAGACGAGCGGACTGTCCGCTAAAAATGGTCCGCCGGACCGTTTTCAGCGGACATGTCCGCCCGGAGATTTCTGTCTGATGGTTGTACACACCATCAGACAGAAATCCGCGCGGACAGACAGCGCGGTGACGTGGCTGCGCCGTCGCGGCGACGTGCGCGACCCTGGAAGGTCAATGCTTCCACGCATTCCACTCTGGTTGTCCTCCTCCAGAACCCTACTTTTTGCTTTCAAGCAATGTATCCAGCTTCTTCCCAGCAGCAGCATAAGGAAAGGGGGTGCACTGTGATGTAAGGGAGAGTGGGGGACTCAATTTCTGATGGTGGGGGGGCTCTTGACATCTAATGTAAGGGGAGGGGATGCGCTGGACAGCTAATCTTACAGATACAACCGGCCCTTTTGAGGGCAATCATAATGCTGATGCGGCCCACCATGAAATTGAGTTTGACACCCCTGTTCTATGGAATAGAAGATTTACAAATCAATTTCTACAATACAATTATATCACAACATTAAAAAACACACTTTTCTGCAATCCTGGGATGCTGCACAACCTCCCACAGTACCCCAAAACACCCCCAAGACACCAAAAGGTCCTTCCCATGTAGCCATAAGTGCAATGCAAAATTAGCTCATATTAATGGTAGAGTTTCCCTAAAAACCATAGCTATGCTGGGTTCCCCCCTTCCCTCTCCCGCCGCTTGCTGTAGACTGTCACAGTCAGGATGGAGAGTGGGGAAGGGGCTACTTAAAGCGGAGTTCCACCTAAAAATGGAACTTCTGCTTAACCCACTCCTCGCCCCCTTACATGCCACATTTGGCATGTAATTTTTTTTTTGGGGGGGGGGGTGGGGGCTTCAGGAGAAGGGGACTTCCTGTCCCACTTCCTCCTTCCGCCGAGGGGCTGTAAAGGCGATTAGCTTAATCGCCTTATTGCAGCCCCTCCCTGTAGGCGAGCGCCTGTCCAATCGGACGGCGCAGCGCCGCTGGGTGCCAGGCCGTGAAGCCGAAAGGTGTCACTGCCGGGTGCCCACACTAGGAATGAAGTCGCCGGCCAGCGAGGGGGGGCGAGGAGCGGAGCCCCGACTGGCGCGTCGCTGGAGCCGTGGAGCAGGTAAGTGTCTGTTTATTAAAAGCCAGCAGCTACACTTTTTGTAGCTGCTGACTATTAATAAACTTAAAAAAAGGGCGGAAAACCCCTTTAACATGTCATGGGAAGATCAGTCTAAAATGCCCAGGCTTATTTTCTGTCCCAGTCTGGGCCTGCCGGTTAGGGTCAATGGACCTGGGTGACCTAGACTTCCATGTACCGATCAGTGCGTAACACCAGAGACATCTGAGATTTGCAGTGACCGGCTGTCACCTCCAGTTCAGGTGTTTGCCATTTTTAGAATCTGCACAGCACCAAGAATCTTTTTAAAGCCTCTACCACTTCTTGGACGACGTCTTGATTGTCGGCTTATGTAGGCCAGAAGCTGGCAAAGCAACACATCCTTGTCCTAGAAGTCATTTTCCAAGTTCAGTTGACTAGTGAAAAAACAGGGAAAGCAGTTAACCCCTTCTCAATCTATGAAGGATCTTGGAGTATTTCATACCCGGATAAGTCAAGTGGTTTTTTAAAACTGCAAAAATTTCAAAAATGAAAATGTGTGTATGAAGAGTCATGGAGACAGCATTTATGTTCTCATTGGGACCTTTAACAGCGGCCATTCAAGTGGTGCCTTGGGCCATGTGGCATTTCAATTTGCCTTCTTTAGTCAGTGGGATGGGCTGTCTATGGATCAGGTCTTTGTGTCTGCGCAAATTAGCAAGAACTGGAGTTCTGGACATCACCAGTGTGCCTCTTTTGCGGCGTGCCTCTCAGCCCAGGAGACAGAATAATTCTGATGTCAGATGTCAGTCAGTCTGGTGGAATGCAGATGCTCTGTGTCAGGGAAATAGCCGAGTAATTGGCATTCCTGCCAGTGTCCATCATGGCCGCGCCAGACCTACTCCATTGCGCACGCACGCACACAGATGCGCACACCGGACGGCGCGCATGCCGGATGGCGCGCATGCATGCTGTGACTGTGTGGGCACACCCCCGGCCTATTTAAACCTATCACTGGTGCATACAGGTTGCTGGATTATCATCAGCTTCCTGTGTCTCCTGAGTCTCCTGAATCTTTGGCTTGACCCTTGGCTTACGCCTGAACCTGTGACTCTGCTTATCTCCTCGCATCTGACCCCGGCTTGGCTGACTACTCCATTATCTTCTGCTCCTGTGTATGACCCGGCTTGTTCCTGTAAATTCCCTTGGACTGATTCCTGTGTATGACCCTTGGCCTGGCTCCAGACTTCGTTCTTGGTTTACCTACGGGACCACACCAGAACCCTTCCTTGCACGGCTACTGAGTCCGCTCTTCCAGCACACCCCAGCCACCTTCTGCCTGCATCTACCCAGTCAGCAGCAGTACTGGCAATCCGTGCACCTTTGGGCCCCGCACTCCCTGTCTCATTCCCAGGGGTGCGGTGCACTTAGCCACAAGGGGCACCCTCTCAGGAATCCGGCCTCACACCAGAGACTTGACACTCTGGCTGTCTTAAAATGAAAGGCATTTTTTTCTAGCATTGCAAGCTTTTCATGATCTTCCTCCAAAGGGTCCCTAGTCAAGTTGATCACTGTCAACGAGACAACATTAGCCTATATTGGGGGGGCACCAAGAGTCTACTTGCTGGGAAAGCAGAATACACTAACAGATTAATAGGGGCAGAATATTTTCCAACAATGAGTAATTCAACGAGTCTTGGATCTATGGCAGAGGTGTAGCTTGAAGCTTGTGGGCCCCGATGCAAAAGTTGACCTGGCCACTAGGCTGTTCTCACCCTGTGCTCCTCTCCATTCAGGAAATGGCTTGTCCCCAGCCATTGAGAATGGAGGGGTGTGGACTGTGGAAGGCAAAGTGGAAGCGCAGTACTGGAGCGTGGCTGTGGGGCCCTTGGGCAGATCGGAGCTGGACTTTGTGGAGGATATGATAATATGACAGGGAGGCTGCAGGGGCCCACTGGAGCTAGGGATGGGGTTGCAATTGTGACCCCTGCAACCCCTTATGCTACGCCCATTATCTATGGGGCATTCCAGCGTTAGTTCTCATAGAGACTCCACTGAACACGCAGCTTTTGCTATTTGCAACAGGGTACAAAGGTGAAGTAAAAGAAGCTGGGTTCACAGTGCCAAAGGATTTTTCCGTTGGTCTTTGTCTTCCTCCAGTGTCCTTGATTATTAAGATTCTTCTGAAAATTTGGGCTGAAAACGTTTATGCTATACAGGTGCTTTCCACCTGCCGGGGAGACCTTGGTTTTAATTTTCCAATCAAAAAGTTGCGCTAATTTCTAAAATATGTGATTGAATGGGTTAAAAGTAACAACATATAAATAAAGTCCATCCTATGTGGTAATATCAATGTGAAATGATCAACGATGTACACAAGATATGTGTCAGGTCACCTGTGGCCAGGTGACAAGTGCACCCCGTTGGGGTCAGGGATGCACCACAGGGTAGTGAACCCTATGGCCGACTGCTGCGATTAGAGAGGAAGCGTGAACCCAAGATCGCCCAGGGCGCGGAGTCTAAGACCCAGCTTTATGTTCACCAGAGCCTCTAGTGGTGAGGATGGCCTTCGCCGCAGCTGGATCCAGGTCGCGACCCCTGGGATCCCCTAGGTCACGCTCCGCAGGGAGAGAGGGGAAGCAGCAAGCAGGACAAGCGGTAGTGATGAGTAAGCCGAGGTCAGGGCAACAGGCAGACAAGGGTAACCGAGGGACAGGCAAAAGGTCAGGATCACAAGCAAACAGGAGAAATCAGGGACGAGCCAAAAACAGTACACAGGAAGATAATCGTAGCACACTGGAGACAGGAACTAAAGCCAACAACACGGTTGAACAGCAAAGCAGACTAGCAGTGCAGTGGTTAATATAGGCTTCCTGGGATGGCCTAGGGTGGAGCAATACAGGGAGGAAGGTGATAAAAGACAGTCAGAAGGAGGGTCAGGCCTCTAATGAACACATGGAGATCAGGTAAGCTGCCAGACTTTATTGCATATCCATGACAATATGTGATATGAAATAGAGAGATGACTTCCACCACTAGACACACTGCCGCTTAACGACTTCTTATGATCTCTTATTATGGGAGATCACAAGCGCTTTTGGCTTAATACCCAGCCCGGGCCTTTGTTAAACACAGCAACAGTCACAGTGTCTTCATAGGTTTCCAACACTCAAGGGAACATAATGCCACACAATCCCTATAAAGAAACAAAAGTCTTCCATAGTGTAAAATCTTATAGTAATTTTAATGTAAAAAATGTGTTGCACTTACACTTAAGTACCGTATTTATCGGCGTATATCGCGCACTTTTTTCCCCTTAAAATAAGGGGAAAATCGTGGGTGCGCGATATACGCCGATAGCCGCTTCCCGCGCTCAGTTTGAATGGAGCGCCGACATATACCGAGTGCAGTACACTCGGGTACATTCGGCTAGGCTTGGCTTCGCTCGTGCTCACGCATAAACGTCACAGAGCGTGAGCACGAGCGAAGCCGAGCCTTGCCGAGTGTACCCGAGTGTACTGCACTCGGTATATGTCGGCGGAGGCATTCGAACTGAGCGCGGGAAGCGGGGACTCGACTTGAGGCGCGCGCTGGAGAAGCCGGGAGGACACCATCGAGGCCGCAGACGGACGCCGGACCGGACGATGGACGCTGGGCAAGACACCAAAACTGTAAGTAATACAATCTTATAAAAAAAACATTTACAGGAATTTCGGGGCAACTTTAGGGGTGCGCACTATACGCGGGAGCGCGCTATACCCCAATAAATACGGTAGATAAACAGAGCATAAAAAATCAAGCCGGCCGACTCTCCAATGCAGCCCGTCACTCTGAGACCTACACGAACGCGGTGACGTCAGCAAGTCGCTCCTGCCTTGGTTTTCATTGCTCCTCCAGATATCATCAGCAGCTCCAATCCCATTTCTGGTCAAAGAAGATTTTTTATGCCAACGTCCGTGGCAGCACTCCATTCCAGCGAGACTCTTTTAGCCTGGCTATTGAATCGGCTATACTAGAGGTGCAGGGATTCTCATCCGGGGTGGTTCAGACGTTAGGGAAGGCCACAAGATCATCAAAGAAAACTACATATTAGTGGATATGAAGGAAGTTTGTTCTGCAAAAGATTTCTCTCCTGTGTCCCCAGCTCTAGCTGATATCCCGGACATTTTTACAATCAGCACTAGAGATTGGTCTGGCATACAACGCCATTAACCACCTGCCAATCCGGCCGCTGACTATTTACGGCCACAAGGTCGCTGCGGACACAGACAAGGAGAGGAGGAGGGAGGGGAGCACTCTGGCGCTTGAGCGCCTCCACCTCTGTGGCGCCTGGGTGAACTGCACCCTCAGTCTAGAAACGGCCCTGCTGCTGGAGTGCTGGTCTCGATCGGGCGACTGATTTTCCGCCCTGTTCCCTGGCTGGCGCCGTAAGGCAAGTCCCCGTGTTGCCTTGCGCTAGCGCCGGCCCTGATTGCAGTACCTTCCTGCAAAGATCCTTTTTGTGTCTATTTACCAGAAATAGTGATTCTACGTCCATCTCCAAAGCTCAGTTCTAAAATGGTATCCAGCTTCCAGGAAAAGTGAGAGGCAGTCCTTCCAAACTTTCACACGAGAGTCACTGAGTACACAGCAGGAAGACTTCAGTTGCTAACAGTGGATTCAGCAAGCAATTACGCCTGCGTATCCATAGATACGCAGCGTAATTGCTAAGTAGCGCCAGCGCATCGACTTTCTGTATTCAGAAAGCTCGATACGCCGGCTGTAGCCTAAGATACCACTGGCATAAGGCTCTTATGCCGTCGTATCTTAGGCTGCATTCTGACGCTGGCCGCTAGGTGGCGTTCCCGTAGTTGTCAGCGTAGAGTATGCAAATTGCATACTCACGCTGATTCACAAACGTACGCGCGCCCGGCGGTCATCTTTTACGTCGTTTGCGTTCGTCGCTTTCTGCGTAAGGCTGCTCCTGCTATTAGGAGGCGCAGCCAATGGTAAGTATACACGTCGTTCCCGCGTCGCGACGTTCGAATTTTACGTAATTTGCGTAAGTGATTCGTGAATGGCGCTGGACGCCATTTACGCTCACTTTGAAGCAAATGACGTCCTTGCGACGTCATTTGCCGCAATGCACGTCGGGAAAGTTTCCCGATGGAGCATGCGCTCTACGCTCGGCGCGGGAGCGTGCCTAATTTAAATGATTCCCGCCCCCTACGGGATCATTTACATTAGGCGCCCTTACGCAGGGCAAGTTTACACAGCGCACACGCAATTTACGGAGCTACTGCACCGTGAATCGCGGGTAGCGCAGTAAATTTGCCGGGGCGCAGGGCAAAAACGCTGCCGTGCGCCTCCGTAAATAAGGGGCAAATCTACCTGAATCCGGGCCATTGAGTACACAGCAGGAAGACTTCAGTTGCTAACAGTGTTCATGCAAAGGTCAAAAGACGTGAGGAAAGTGGACAATCTTTTCATTTTGCCATCAGGTTCTCGTCAACGTCTATTGGTTTACCCAAGGGTGATTAGATTGGCATGCCGGAAGTAGGCTTTTCTGCTCAGGAACAGGTGCAAGCTCCTTCGACCAGAGGAGTGTCAGCCTTTGGGGCAGATATGCCAGGATTTCGGGGGAAGACATGTGAGACAGCCAGCCCTTCATTCAACTTTACAAGCTAAGGGCCAGATTCTCGTCCAGCGGCGTATCTTTGCGGCGACGTAGCGTATCCGATTTACGTTATGCCTCCGCAACTTAGACGTGCAAGTGCAGTATTCTCAAAGCACTTGCTCCGTAAGTTGCGGCGGCGTATCGTAAATCGGCCGGCGTAAGCCCGCCTAATTAAAATTTGAAACAGGGGGGCGTGTTTTATGTAAATGTTCTGTGACCCGACGTGATTGACGTTTTTCACGAACGGCGCATGCGCCGTCCGTGGAAATCTCCCAGTGTGCATTGCTCCTAATACGCCGCAAGGACGTATTGGTTTTGACGTGAACGGAAATTACGTCCAGCCCCATTCACGGACGAGTTACGCAAACGACGTCAAATTTTCAAATTTCGTCGCGGGAACGACGGCCATACTTAACATTGGTACGCCGCACTTACGCCACCATATAGCAGGGGTAACTATACACCGGGAAAAGCCAAACGTAAACGGCGTAACTTTACTGCGTCGGCCGGGCGTACGTTTGTGAATTCGCGTATCTAGCTGATTTACATATTTTGACGCGTAAATCAGCGTACACGCCCCTAGCGGCCAGCGTAAAAATGCACTTACGATCCGACGGCGTAAGAGACTTACGCCTGTCGGATCTAATAGATATCTATGCGTAACTGATTCTATACTGATTAGATACGACGGCACAACGCAGAGATACGACGGCGTATCTGGAGATACGCCGTCGTATCTCCACTGAGAATCTGACCCTAAGTGTGTGGTCAGCAAGTTCTGCAAAGTTTAGGACGAGACTTAAATTCTTTTTGCCTTCAGCAGGTTTTCTTTAACTACTTAAGGACCGGACCAATATGCTGCTAAATGACCCAAGGGGTTTTTACAATTCGTCACTGCGTCGCTTTAACAGACAATTGCGCGGTCGTGCGACGTGGCTCCCAAACAAAATTGGCGTCCTTTTTTCCCCACAAATAGAGCTTTCTTTTGGTGGTATTTGATCACCTCTGCGGTTTTTATTTTTTGCACTATAAACAAAAATAGAGCGACAATTTTGAAAAAAATGCAATATTTTTTACTTTTTGCTATAATAAATATCCCCCAAAAACATATATATATATATAAAAAAAAAAATTCCACAGTTTAGGCCGATACGTATTCTTCTACCAATTTTTTGGTAAAAAAAATCACAATAAGCGTTTATCGATTGGTTTGCGCAAAATTTATAGCGTTTACAAAATAGGGGATAGTTTTATTATTTTATTTTTTTTACTACTAATGGCGGCGATCAGCGATTTTTTCGTGACTGCGACATTATGACGGACACTTTGGACAATTTTGACACATTTTTGGGACCATTGTCATTTTCACAGCAAAAAATGCATTTAAATTGCATTGTTTATTGTGAAAATTACAGTTGCAGTTTGGGAGTTAACCACAGGGGGCGCTGAAGGAGTTAGGGTTCACCTAGTGTGTGTTTACAACTGTAGGGGGGTGTGGCTGTAGGTGTGACGTCATCGATCGAGTCTCCCTATAAAAGGGATCACTCGATCGATGCAGCCGCCACAGTGAAGCACAGGGAAGCCGCGTTTACATACAGCTCTCCCCGTTCTTCAGCTCCGGGGAGCGATCGTGAGGGGTCGGCTAGAAACGAATAGCCGCGCCCTCGTCCCGGATAGCCCCTCGTGAAGCAACGGGAAATGCTGCATGTACCGGGGGGGGGGTCCCGATCGGACCCCCGACCCACGTCTAGGCAGGGACGTACAGGTACGCCAATGTGTCTGTCCGTGCCATTCTGTCGACGTAAATGTACATGCCTTGGCTCAAATCCTGGCCAGCCGCCTGCCTATCTCCTTGCCTTCCCTGGCGGAGTGATCTTCCTCCGCTGCCCATCCAGTAGTAGGCGGGGCCCAAAGAGTAAGACTTGAGAGGCTGTGAGGCGGGCGGCGACGGGCAGAGAGTCGTTGATTGCTGCCATTACTAATAAAGAAAAAATATGTCCCCGGATTTCATTTAAAAAATCTGGTCACCTTAGCCTTGCGGCTTCACTGGCTGTTTCCTACTGCACATTGGGGAGTCTCACGGCGCTTTGTGAAGGGGTGGCTGCTTTCTGGAAAATACACACAGGGCTAGATTCAGGTAGGGGCGCGCAATGTTACGGCGGCGCAGCGTATCGTATTTACGATACGCCGCCGTAAGTTATAGAGGCAAGTGCTGTATTCACAAAGCAATTGCCTTCTAAGTTACGGCGGCGTAGCGTAAATGGGGCCGGCGTAAGCGCGCGTAATTCAAATGTGGATGAGGGGGCGTGTTTTATGTAAATTCTTGGTGACCCGACGTGATTGACGTTTTTCCCGAACGGCGCATGCGCCGTCCGTGGAATTTCCCAGTGTGCATTGCTCCAAAGTACGCCGCAAGGACGTCATTGGTTTCGACGTGAACGTAAATTACGTCCAGCCCTATTCGCAAACGACGTAAAAAATTTCAATTTCGACGCGGGAACGCCGGCCATACTTAACATTGCGTGCGCCTTCTAATAGCAGGAGTAACCTTATGCCGAAAAAGCCCAATGTAAACGACGTAAAAAAATAGCGGCGGGCATACGTAAATTTGTGAATCGGCGTATCTAGGTCATTTGCATATTCTACGCCGAAAACGACGGAAGCGCCACCTAGCGGCCAGCGTGAGAATGCACCCTAAGATACGACAGTGTAAGAGACTTACGCCAGTCAGATCTTAGGCTAATGACGGCGTATCTTGCTTTCTGAATACAGAAAGAAGATACGCCGGCGCAGATTTGAATTTACGCGGCGTATCTATACATACTCCGGCGTAAATTCTCTCTGAATCTAGCCCACAGTTCCCAGAAGTCAGCACGCCTTCATTCCCCAGAAGACAACGCGAGGAGGACGAGGAAGAAAATCTGCTGCGGACTAGGAGGAGGCAGATTAGGAAGATCTGCATAGCAATCGCAATTTCTGGTAAGTAAACATTTTTTTTTTTTTTTTTTCAGGATTTTGGTGTAAATTTTTTATTTTATTTTTTTAGGGTGGACCTACACTTTAATATGTGAAGTAAATGCCGTTTATTATATGCACTGCTTTTGAACCTATTTTTGTGTTTTTTTTTTGTGATTTGTTAAAAATTCAATAAACTAATTTGACAAGAAAAAAAAAATGGACTTCAACTTTAAAAAAAAAAAATATGAACAAAAATGGTCTGGAGTTCGGCTTTAATGCCAAGCAGTAGAGGCAACCGGAAATGGGTGGCCACTGGCCAACACAGACAGTCCGTGCTTCACCTCCCAGTCCAGGGAGATCATGATCACTGGGCTTATGTAAACAGAACTCTGCGCATGGGGGCGTCGCCATAGCAACGCATAGCAACCCTTCCACCTCCCGCCGCGACGGCGTGGGAGAGTGACGTCACGCTGTGGGCAAGGCGAGGCCGGGGCAGGGTTCCCGATCGCTGATTGGCTGAGGCGCTTGTGGGCTGGCCGGTTTCATCAATGGACGTCACGCCACGTCGGAGTTTCCCCACACAGTGAGCCTAGAGGCCTGAGGAGCGAGGAAGAGGCTGAGAGAGACCGGAGCCAGGTAAGAGCGAGTTCCCTGTCCGCCCTGTACAGAACGGGGCCCCCCGAGACGTCTCTGAGTCCTCCAGGGGCCCCTCAGTTCTCCATTTGTGTCCTGTAGACTGAGAGAGGGTTCTTGCTGGCTGCTCCCCCCTTTCCAGGGACAGTCCCCAGGTTTGTCCCTGGCTTCTCAATCCCACCTTACCTTTCTCCTTCACTTCCTGTCCCAGGGACACAACCGGAAGTTTACTACCTGAAGACCAGGAATTTTTTGGTACTCTTTGTTTACATGTGAAAATCTTTCTTTTTTTTTTTTGCTTGGAAATTACTTAGACCCCCCCCCCCCAAAATATATATATATATATATATATATATATATATATATATATATATATATATATATATATATATATAATTTTTAACGGAGACCCCAGGGAATAAATTGGTGAATGTTGCAATTTTTTTTTTATGTTGCACAGTATTTGCGCAGCGTTTTTTCAAGCATAATTTTTGGGAAAAAAAATCACTTTTTTTTCTTCTGTTTTACATTTTAATGGGAAAAAAAATGCACAAGACGTAACCCCATTTTTTTAAAAAAAAATTTTTATTGGTAAAATCTAAAAGATGATGTCATGCCGAGTAAATAGATACCCAACATGCCATGCTTTAAAATGAAACGCGCTGTGCACCAGCGTCAAACGATGTAATTTTTAACTATCCATAGGCAACGCTTTTAAAAGCCTTTTACAGGTTCCATCTTTCTGTCTGTAGAGGAGGAGATCTGGTTCTAGAAATGATTGCCCCGTGATCTGACGTTCATGGCGATACCTCACACGTGTGGGGCGATCTCTGGCTGCGCGTGTCACCAAAAACAAATTATAATTAAAAGCAACGGTGTAAAAATAAAAATTCATAATAAAAAAAAAATCTAAATTGCCCCTGCCCCCCACTTTACTTATTTTTTTAAATATATAAATACTAGGGTTGTCCCGATACCACTTTTTTAAGACAGAGTACAAATACCCATACTTTTTTTTCCCAAGAACTCGCCGATACTTTTTTTTTTTTTTTTTTATGTCATGTGACGCACTAGATGGCACTGGCTGATGGGCACTAAAAGGTGGCACTGATGGCTGGCAATGGCACTGCTGATAGGTGGCACTGATTATGCAGCACTGATGGCTGGCACGCACTGAAAGATGGCACTGATGGGTGGCACGCACTGATGGGTATCACGCACTGAAAGGTGGCACAGATGGGTGTCACGCACTGATAGGTGTCACGCACTGAAAGGTGGCACTGGTGGGTATCACGCACTGAAAGGTGGCACTGGTGGGCATCGCGCACTGGTGGGTATCGCACACTGAAAGGTGGCACTGATGGGTGTTACGCACTGGTGGGTGTCACGCACTGAAAGGTGGCACTGGTGGGTATCACGCACTGAAAGGTGGCACTGGTGGGCATCGCGCACTGGTGGGTATCGCACACTGAAAGGTGGCACTGATGGGTGTTACGCACTGGTGGGTGTCACACACTGAAAGGTGGCACTGGTGGGTATCACGCACTAAAAGGTGGCACGCACTAAAAGGTGGTACTGGTGGGTATCGCGCACTGGTGGGTATCCCGCACTGAAAGGTGGCACTGGTGGGTATCCCACACTGAAAGGTGGCACTGGTGGGTATCCCGCACTGAAAGGTGGCACTGGTGGGCATCGCGCACTGGTGGGTGTCGCGCACTAAAAGGTGGCACTGGTGGGTGTCACGCACTGAAAGGTGGCACTGGTGGGTATCACGCACTGAAAGGTGGCACTGGTGGGTATCACGCACTAAAAGGTGGCACTGATGGGTGTCGCGCACTGAAGGGTGGCACGCACTGATGGGTGGCACGCACTAAAACAGGGATAAGCAATTAGCGGACCTCCAGATGTTGCCAAACTACAAGTCCCATGAGGCATAGCGAGACTCTGGCAGCATCAAGCATGACACCCAGAGGCAGAGGCATGATGGGACTTGTAGTTTGGCAACAGCTGGAGGTCCGCTAATTGCTTATCCCTGCACTAAAAGGTGGTACTGGTGGGTATCGCGCACTGGTGGGTATCGTGCACTGAAAGGTGGCACTGGTGGGTATCACGCACTGGTGGGTATCGCGCACTGAAAGGTGGCACTGGTGGGTATCCTGCACTGAAAGGTGGCACTGGTGGGTATCCTGCACTGAAAGGTGGCACTGGTGGGTATCCTGCACTGAAAGGTGGCACTGGTGGGTATCCTGCACTGAAAGGTGGTACTGGTGGGTATCCTGCACTGAAAGGTGGCACTGGTGGGTATCCCGCACTGAAAGGTGGCACTGGTGGGTATCGCGCACTTATGGGTGGCTGGCACTTATGGGCAGGCACTGAAATGGATTACATGAAAAAAACGTAAACTTTTTCAATGTTGCCTGCGACGCCCATCTTGCGCAAAGGCTCGGTATCGGTACAACCCTAATAAATATATATTTGATGGTTCACCATCACTGACCTATCTCGCCCCCCGCCCACCCACGTGTGACACATCAATAAAAACCTATCAGTAAGCCCCGATCCTTCCCTTCTCTATCCAACACTAAAAGAAAACCTATTGGGGGCGCCATTTGGGGAGATTTCCTTTCACTTCCTGTCCTGTAGACGCAGCAGGAAGTTAGAGGAAATCTACCAAAGTGAGTAGAACTTCCCTCTTGGATAACTGTCCCTGGAATAGGAGCCCCCCCATTGGAGGAATTCCCCTCGCTGGGAGAAGACCAGTGGCGGCTGGTGCTCAATTTTTTTGGGGGGTGGGCATCAATGCCAAACGCAGCCACTGTGCCCTGTCAAACGCACCCCCCTGGGGCAGCGGGTCACGACGGCGACGTCCTCCACATGCAATGCATGAATCTATCTACGGTGAGAGAGGGGGTGGCGCCCGTGCCCTTTTTATGGACACACCGCCACTGGAGAAGACGATGATTATCCCTACCGTCTATAGCAGTGATGGTGAACCTTGGCACCCCAGATTGTTTGGAACTACATTTCCCATGATGCTCAGCTACAGTGCAGAGTGCATGAGCATCCTGGGAAATGTAGTTCCAAAACCTCTGGGGTGCCAAGGTTCAGTGATCTATAGCACCCGCTAGTGATAATCACATGAGAATCCGGCAGGCTGGTTGTACCCAAGTCGATCGATCCACTTGATACATTCAGCCTGCCCAGTAACGGTTCACATTTGACCGGCCGTAATAATTTCTCTTCGGGATTAATAAATGATTCCGTCTTTGAATCCTTCCTGTTCACACAAATGATTCCAAGCAGTGCTGTGATAAGATCTGTTTTCATAGCGAACAATGGAATCCGTTTATTTCTATTGGCTCATTAGAAGAAAATCAGTCATTATCTTGATCAGCCGGGTGGATCGGTGGGGATGCTTTTGTCTCGGGGCAGTGACAGAGCCATGGACTGGGGGGGGGGGGGGGGGGTGTATACAATGGTCTGGGGGGGGGGGGGGGGGTCTCATTTGTGATGCTAATACAGGACATCTACATATCTCTATAGTCTTCTAGACGGAACAAACCCTCTGTATGCAGAAGAGATACAAAGCTCTCTAATCTCATCCTCAGGGGTTGATAAAGTGATTTATAACTTAAGTGTTTGTTCCCCCCCCCCCCCCCCCACAAAAAAAAAAAAAAAAGTTTGTTTCTTTAACCACTTAAGACCCGGACCATTATGCAGGTTAAGGACCTTGCCCCTTTTTGCGATTCGGCACTGCGTCGCTTTAACTGACAATTGCGCGGTCGTGCGACGTAGCTCCCAAACAAAATTGGCGTCCTTTTTTCCCCACAAATAGAGCTTTCTTTTGGTGTTATTTGATCACCTCTGCGGTTTTTATTTTTTGCGCTATAAACAAAAATGGAGGGAAATTTTTTTAAAAATTCAATATTTTTTGCCGTAATAAAGATCTCCCAAAAAAATATATACTATTTTGTTCCCCTCAGTTTAGTCCGATACGTATTCTTCTACATATTTTTGACAAAAAAAAATCACAATAGTCGTTTATTGATTTTGGTTTGCGCAAAAGTTATAGCGTCTACAAAATAGGGGATAGTTTTATGGCATTTTTATTACAAATTATTATTATTATTATTTTTTTTTACTAGTAACGGCGTCAATCAGTTTTTCTTTCTTTCTTCTTTCTTTCTTCTTCCTCCATTATATATGTGTTGTTTTTTTTTTATCTCTCACGGTAATTGCGCACAAATTTTTCAAAATGCGTTTTTTTTTTTTTTACTCATTACAGAGTGGGTCTAGGGTTCACGGCGATACCTCACATGTGTGGTTTGAACACCGTTTGCATATGTGGGCGGGACTTGCGTATATGCGCTCACTTCTGCGTGCGAGAACATGGGGATAGGGACACTTTAAACAATTGATTTTTTTTATTGTTAATTTTACTTTCAATTTTTTAGTTTGACACTTTAAAAAAAAAAATATGTGATCACTTTTATTCCTTTGTCGATGGCAGCGGTGAGTCTTTCTTTCCTTTCTTTCCTTTCCTTTCTTTCCTTCTTTTCTTTTCTTTTCTTTTCTTTTCTTTTCTTTTCTTTTCTTTTCTTTCTTTTCTTTCTTTTCTTTCTTTTCTTTCTTTTCTTTCTTTTTCTTCCCCACAAAGCCCAGGATGTGATTTCCTATTGGGAATATCTCACCAAAAATGACGTTTTTATTGCAGGGGATGCCCAAATTCTGACTTGTATATCAGTGCAGTCTTCTGAGAAAATCGGTGAGCCGATCACATAAGCAGGAGATGACGTTTCCATTGGGTGTTCTGTACACTCTGTTTTATGGGCGTGTAGATCATGGCGTGTCATTGAACATGTGGCGTGTCATTGAACATGTGGCGTGTCATTGAACATGTGGCGTGTCATTGAACATGTGGCGTGTCATTGAACATGTGGCGTGTCATTGAACATGTGGCGTGTCATTGAACATGTGGCGTGTCATTGAACATGTGGCGTGTTGTGTCATTCCGTCTTTATAAAGAAGGAGGTGGTGACGAGTCACTCTATCTACAGAGCCAAATCCTGTTTGTTTCCTGGGTGTGACGGGCTGACAAATCTTCAGTAAATATAGTCAAGTGAAAGGGACGTGTGAATATTTACTTCCATGTCTACCGATCGCGTTACAGAGCGCTGCGTATAAATAGACCTGCAACGTGTATATAGATTGTATCCCTTTCACAGATATACTTGCAGGCCGAGGAAAAGGTGAGGAGATCCGAGTAGCTACACGTCACATTTGTAATCCTTGTAACAGTTTCCTGTTACTTAAGACCCGGACCAAAATGCAGCTAAAGGACCCGGGCAGTTTTTGCAATTCGGCACTGCGTCGACTTAACTGACAATTGCGCGGTCGTGCGACGTGGCTCCCAAACAAAATTGGCGTCCTTTTTTTCCCACAAATAGAGCTTTCTTTTGGTGGTATTTGATCACCTGCGGTTTTTATTTTTTGCGCCATAAACAAAAATAGAGCGACAATTTAGAAAAAAATGCAATATTTTTTACTTTTTGCTATAATAAATATCCCCAAAAAAATGTATAACATTTTTTTTATTTTTCCCCTCAGTTTAGGCCGATACGTATTCTTCTACATATTTAGCGTTTATCAATTGGTTTGCGCAAAATTTATAGCATTTACAAAATAGGGCCTGATAATGAATAAACAGGTTGAGACTCAAACACAAAACGACGTTTGTCTAGTTCAGCCCCGGAAAAATGTTTTGGAATCCGGTAAGACGTGTTCTTCGGCATGCTTGGAAACGGGTGAAGAGTCTGAACATTGCGTAGTTATGTGGAACACATTACAAGCAGAGTGATGAATCCGGGGATCCGCCCTGCGAGATGAATAAGCAGCGTAGCTACACAGAGGAAATATAAAAATACACCCTTTAGTGCAGTAATGAAGTCATTAAAAAATAAAACTGTGTTCTAAAATAGCGGTAGTATAATCTTACATTGCCTACCATTGCACAGCAGGAATGAGGACCTCTCCAGTTGGGCGTTGGGTCTTTTTTTTTTGTTCGGAAATATCAAACACTTGTAAGTCTGTCGGATAGCATGTCCTGGGCACCAATGCTCCTCCTTTTGACCACTTGGTCCCATAATGATGTAGCCATACCCCCACGCAGGCCTCAGAAATACTCAGTATGTCTTGGTATGGGGGAGCAGTTGACCTTCTCCCTTTTTACTCCCATGATGCAGTGCTCAGGCCTAAGCAGCCAAAAGCCAGCCTCCAAACAAAGGCACGTTGGATAAGAAAGAACCCTGTGTAAGCTCTGACACGGAGCTTACACAGGGATTAGACTGAAAGCTCCAACAGACGCATGCAAGCACAGGGAAGGTAAATATCGGTGAGCAATGGCGGTGTCCTGTCAAGAGAATCTGTCTCTTTGCTCTGAATGGCCAAAGTGACACATTGGGGGGTTGATTTGCTAAAACCGGAGAGTGCAAAATCTTCTGCAGCTCTGCATTGAAACAAATCGGCTTCCAGGTTTTCTTGTCAAAGCTTAAAGTGGTTGTAAACACATACAGACCACTTCGGTAAGCCTAGATTAAGGCTCACCTGTAGGTGCAAGAAATATCTCCTAAACTTACACGGTTTAGGAGATATTTGCAGAAAAGTCTGCACCGAAGTGTACGGTGCATGCGCGCCGTAGACAATGGCGCAGGCGCACTGAGCGCGCCGTTAGTGAGGTCGATCATGCCGTCACTGACAGCTCCCATGCAGGAGTGACGTCATCGCGGCTCCGGCCATCGCCAGAGTAACGCAGTATACCCGGAAGTAACGCAGGTATCCTATGGCGGAGGTGAGGAATGAGAGTCGCTTTGGGGGGCTTCGATCTCAGGTAAGTAATTTATAATGAGCTAGTATGCATAGCATTTCTCTTGCAGGGGTTTGTTTTTAACCGCCTCCTGCAGATATACGTCGGCAGAATGGCACGGCTTGGCACAAGCACGTCTTCAAGTGCCCAGCCGCGACCCGGTCCGAAGCTCCGGGACCCGCAGACCCGATCGCCGCTGGAGTCCCCGGAGCTGAAGAACGGGGAGAGCCGTGTGTAAACACACCTTCCCCGTTCTTCACTGTGGCGCTGTCATTGATCGTGTGTTACCTGATATAGGGAAACACGATCAATGACGTCACACGTCCAGCCCCGCCCCGCCCCCCTACAGTTAGAAACACAGATGAGGTCACACTTAACCCCTTCAGCGCCCCCTTGTGGTTAACTCCCAAACTGCAACTGTCATTTTCACAATAAACAGTGCAATTTAAATGCATTTTTTGCTGTGAAAATGACAATAGTCCCAAAAATGTGTCAAAATTGTCCGATGTGTCCGCCATAATGTCTTAGTCACGAAAAAAAATCGCTGATCGCCGCCATTAGTAGTAAAAAAAAAAAGAAATTATTAATAAAAATGCAATAAAACTATCCCCTAGTTTGTAAACGGTATACATTTTTGCGCAAACCAATCGATAAACGCTTATTGCTTTTTGAAAACAATGGGGCACTGCGGCTATACCGCTATATATACGGTGGTGGTTTCTAACCCTTTCTCAGCCGCTAGCGGGGGGGTAAAACCGCCCCGCTATCGGCCGAATAGTGCTGCAAATCCGACTGTAAAGCCGACGCTGCCCCAGTGTGAATCGGGCCTTGCTGCATTTTGTACACTTCAGGGTTCAGAGTCTCTAGGTGTGCAGAGGAGGAATGATGGATTGCGGATATTTGCACTTTATTATGCCTCTTATCACCCATGGTCATTGCTCACAGCTTCCCTTCAAACTGGGGATCGGCTGTACTTCTGTATTTCAAGAACTCAATATTTCCAATCATATCCTGCTTTTTTTTTTTTTATCTGGTTGTTGTGAAGGAATATCTTTCTTTGTTGTACAATTTTCATACCAGAGCAAAAGTCATTTTGTATGTAGATCGCTTATCGGAAGATAAACAGCACATGTTTGCCTGTGACGGCTCTTCATCTTATCTGTCGCTTTCATTTCAGGCGCTCTGCTCAGTTCGCCATGATCCCAGATGAAACCCCCCTCTTTGACCCTCATTTACTGGAGGAGATCGACTGGAGTCAGAACACGGTGCCTTTCAGCCCTCCCATCTCGCCGCGGAACCCCGGAGAGTCGCTGGTCCTGAGGCCGCTGTGTACTGCCGATTTAAATCGAGGTCAGTGATTAGCTGGTGAAAAAAAACGTAACAAGCATTGTCCAAAACAACCAAGTTTCAGCCCCCCCCCCCTCCTTCTACTGCAGAAAGTTAGAAAGTTTAAATCTTGGGGTCAAAGAGAGCCCTGAGGCACAAGGCGCTGTAACACTCAGAAACCAATCAGAAACAATCTCCCAATGATCAAGATACAGTTAAAGTAGTTGTATGGCTTAATTTGTTATTTAAAAAAAAAAAAAAACATGTTCTACTTTCCTCCACTGTGCAGTTCGTTTTGCACAGAGTGGCCCCGATCCACGTCTTCTGGGGTCCCTCGGCGGCTGTCTCGGCTCCTCCCCGCAAGAGCTAACCCACTTCATGGGAAGTGCTCTCCCAAGGGGGTTAGCTTTCCGGCGCGCTCCCTATAGCCGCCAGCTGTATCACTCGGCCCTGCCCCCGGCGCGCCGCATTATTGGATGTGATTGACAGCAGCGCGAGCCAATGGCTGCGCTGCTATTGGCTCGCGCTGCTGTCAATCACATCCAATAATGCGGCACGCCGGGGGCAGGGCCGAGTGATACAGCTGGCGGCTATAGGGAGCGCGCCGCAAAGCTAACCCAGGGGATGCCAGGGGACAAGCACAGCAGGTGAACGGGCTCAGACAAGTAAACCGGCGGTGGGGGTGGCGTCATTGCCAGGTGTTTTTCACCTTAATGCATAGGATGCAATAATATGAAAAAACACGAACCTTTACAACCCCTGAAGGATAAGTTCCCAAACATACTCTCGTTTTTTTTAGGATAGGATATGTAACATGTTCTCGCTCCTGCAGACCCCCCCCCCCCCTCTTCTCTGTGACAGTGGGCTGGGGATCCTTTCCCTGCATCTACTGTCATAATTTGGGGGGAGGGGTTTAGTGTTGGGCCAGATGAGCAGGGGGGTGGGGCTTCGGTGTTGGGCCAGATGAGAAGGGGGGGTTCAGTGTTGTGCCAGATGAGCAGGGGGGGTTTAGTGTTGGGCCAGATGAGCAGGGGGTAGAGCAGTGGGGCAGATGTGAAAGGAGGTGTATTGGTGGGGCAAAAGAGCAGGGGGCACAGTGGTGGGGCAGGAGATCAGGGGGAACGGGGGGGGGGGGTGGGGCAGAGGTGAGGCAGATGTGCATGGAGGTACAGTGGTGGGGCAGATGAGAAAGGGGGAATATTTGTGATTGAGAGTGTGAAGTTGACATTTTTGGTTATAAAATTGGCACACTCAATTTCTTTGAAAACATTTTTTGGCACACAGTGTTCAAAAGGTTGCCTATCCCTTCACTAAACAAACAGTATAACTATAAAGGTGTTTGTTTGGTTTATTGAGGAACTATTCCATCACTTGCACAAAACGGGTCATACTGACCTTAGGGGCCGGAACCGTGGTGTGAGCAGTAACACGCTTTGTTGCACTAATTTCGCTACAATCACCTCAAACACGTTCAGTGGAAGACGACTTCCTGTCTTTTTTTGATCACATATCCCTTCAACAAATAATGGGAAGAGTATTTGCACAGGGGACTGATGAATAAAAATTGCATCCCTGGCAGAAAGCTCCTGAGTAAAAACGTGATGGTGAGCTGTATAGTAATTGTTCTCATTTATGTGTTATGTGTAAAAATTCTTCTAGCTTTTCTTGGGCTTTGTCTTGCACATGTACATAAATGCTGTCCAGCAACACAGAGGTACGTGTGTGTGTGTGTGTGTGTGTGTGTGTGTGTGTGTGTGTGTTTTTTTTTTCTTCTGATCTACAGGTGAAAATCAAAATTAGAATATCGTGTAAAAGTTTTATGCACTGTTTTTTGATTACCGTTATTCAAATTGTGGTATCATTTCACATTTTTTAAGCGCTGCACTATTTTATTTATTTAATTTCTGATCTACAGGTGAAACTCAAAAAGTTTGAATATCGTGCAAAAGTTCATTTATTTCACTAATACAACTTAAAAGGTGAAACTAATATATGAAGTAGACTCATTACATGCAAAGGAAGATAGTTCAAGCCGTGATTTGTCATTGTGATGATTGTGGCTTCCAGCTCATGAAAACCCCAAATCCACAATGTCAGAAAATTTTAATATTGTGAAAAGGTGGAATATTTCCAGCTCAGTCTCCCACTCTAATCAGGTAATTAGGCCATAACACCTGCAAAGGGTTCCTGAGCCTTTAAATGGTCTCTCTCTGTCTGGTGTAGGCTGGGTTCACACTACTACACTACTTTCATCCTACTTTGCTCTGCTACATTGGTCCTACATTTATCCTACATTGGTCCTACATCCATCCTACTTTCATGAACAGGATACTACTTTGGTCCGACTTCAATGATATTCAATGGGCCTGAAGTAGGATCAATGTAGGACCAAAAGTAGTACAGGGAGCATTTTCAAAGTCGGACCGACTTGTGTAGGACGCTACAAGACGCTCTCATAGGGAAACATTGAACACAGAGCAAAGTAGGATGAAAGTAGTGTAGTAGTGTGAACCCAAGGCTGGGTTCACACTACTTTCATCCTACTTTGCTCTGCTACATTGGTCCTACATCCATCCTACTTTCATGAACAGGATACTACTTTGGTTCGACTTCAATGATATTCAATGGGTTGAAGTAGGATCAATGTAGGACCAAAAGTAGTACAGGGAGCATTTTCAAAGTCGGACCGACTTGTGTAGGACCAGTTAAGACAGCTCTCATAGGGAAACATTGATTTTCACATGTCATGCTACATGAGGCTCCCAATGTAGGACCGTTTGTCGGACAAGTGTGAACCCAGCCTCAGTAGGAATCGCAATCATGGGAAAGACTGCTGACCTGACAGTTGTGCAGAAAACCATCATTGACACCCTCCATAAGGAGGGAAAGCCTTTAAAAGATAATTGCAAAAGAAGTTGGATGTTCCCAAAGTGCTGTATCAAAGCACATTAATAGAAAGCTGTGTGGAAGAAAAAGGTGCACAAGCAGCAGGGATAAGCGCAGCCTGGAGAGGATTGTCAGGAAAAGGCCAATCGGAAGTGTTGGAATTTCACAAGGAGTGGACTGAGGCTGGAGTCAGTGCATCAAGAGCACCACACACAGACGGGTCCTGGACATGGGCTTAAAATGTCGTATTCCTCTTGTCACCCCACTCCTGACCAACAAACACCATCGAAAGCCTTAGCCTTGGGCTAAAGAAAAACACACCTGGTCTGGTGCTCAGGGGTCCAAAGTCCTCTTTTCTGATGAGAGCAAATTTTGCATCTCATTTGGAAGCCAAGGAGCTGGAGTATGGAGGAAACCAAGGAGCCGGAGTATGGAGGAAGAATGGACAAAACCAAGGAGCCGGAGTATGGAGGAAGAATGGACAAAACCAAGGAGCCGGAGTATGGAGGAAGAATGGACAAAACCAAGGAGCCGGAGTATGGAGGAGGAAACCAAGGAGCCGGAGTATGGAGGAGGAAACCAAGGAGCCGGAGTATGGAGGAGGAAACCAAGGAGCCGGAGTATGGAGGAGGAAACCAAGGAGCCGGAGTATGGAGGAGGAAACCAAGGAGCCGGAGTATGGAGGAGGAAACCAAGGAGCCGGAGTATGGAGGAGGAAACCAAGGAGCTGGAGTATGGAGGAGGAAACCAAGGAGCCGGAGTATGGAGGAGGAAACCAAGGAGCCGGAGTATGGAGGAGGAAACCAAGGAGCCGGAGTATGGAGGAGGAAACCAAGGAAACCAAGGAGCCGGAGTATGGAGGAAGAATGGAGGAAACCAAGGAGCTGGAGTATGGAGGAAGAATGGAGGAAACCAAGGAGCTGGAGTATGGAAGAAGAATGGAGAGACACACACTGCAAGATGCTTGAAGTCCAGTGTAAAGTTTCCACAGTCTGTGGTGATTTGGGGGAGCCGTGTCATCTGCTGGTGTTAGTCCTCTTGTGCTTCATTAAGTCCGGGGTCACTGCAGCCGTCTATCGGGAGATTTTGGAGCACTTCATGCTTTATTCCGCAGACGAGCTCTATGGGGAGGCCGACTTCATTTTCCAGCAGGACTTGGCACCTGCCCAACACTACCAAAACCTGGTCCCATGACCATGGGATTACTGTTCTTGATTGGCCAGAAGACTCGCCTGACCTTAACACCATAGAGAATCTATGGGGCATTGACAAGAGAAGGATATAAGATCCAACAATGCAGAAGAGCTGAAGGCCGCTATTGAAGCCTCTTGGTCTTCCATAACACCTCAGAAGTGCCACAGGCTGATCGCTTCCATACCACGCCGCATTGAGGGGCCCAATCCAAGAACTGAGGGGCCCAAACCAAGTACTGAGTACATATGCACTCTTCTACTTTTCAGAGGTCCGATATTGTTCTATGTACAATCCGTGATTTATTGATTGCATGTAATATTCTCATTTTCTGAGATTGTGGATTTGGTGTTTTCATGAGCTATAAGCCATAATCCTGACAAATCACGGCTTGGACTATCCTCCTTTGCATGTAACGAGTCTCTCTCATATATGACTTTCACCTCTTAAGTTGCATTAGTGAAATAAATGAACTTTTGCACGATATTCAAATTCTTCGCGTTTCACCTGCATACGCAGAGCAAGTTTAGACACAATGGGCTGCATTTAGATGAGTAAAAAAAAAGGCATAATGACTACAAACATGGCGTTTTTTTGGGTGTCCCATGTGCAAGAAGGCCAAATAGTCCTATTGAAAATGCATCCCTACATTCTATGTTCAAGTATGGAAGCCCATTGGTGGTTTTATGTGGTTTTATTTGGTAAGAGTACAGGCGGTAATGAGCATAGTCTATTTACTGTTATAATTTTTATTTTATTTTTTTTCAGGATTTTACAAGGTACTAGGACAACTGACAAAAGTAGGAGATGTGTCGGCGGAGGATTTTATCAGTAAGTGCGATCTTTTGACAACTAGGATAGTTGTGGATATCGGCAAGCCATGCACATTTTTGGGTAAAGTGTTACTAAATCCAGTCAGTACAGCGGAACCTCGGATTGCGAGTTAACGAGCGTTTCGCAAAACAAGCACTGTATTTAAAAAAAATAAATAAATTGCGATTGTCTCGCAAAAGGAGCAGGATTCAGGGCAAAGTGGTGTGCAGCCGATCGGCGCTGCTCGGAAAGGCCCGAGGACAGCACATCGGACAATTTTGATACTTTTTTTTTGGGACCATTGTAATTTTCACAGCAAAAAATGCATTAAAAATGCTCTGATTACTGTGAAAATGACAATTGCAGTTTGGGAGTTAACCACAAGGGGGCACTGAAGGGGTTATGTGTGACCTCATTTGTGTTTCTAACTGTAGGGGGGTGTGGCTGTAGGTGTGACGTCATCGATTGTGTTTCCCTATATCAGGGAACACACGATCGATGACAGCACCACAGTGAAGAAAGGGCAAACTGTGTTTACACACAGCTCTCCCCGTTCTTGAGCTCTGGAGACTGATCGCGGGACTCCATCGGCGATCGGGTCCGCGGGTGCCGCGGAGCTTCGGACCGGGTCGCGTGCATGCGCGACCCCACGGCTGGGCTTAAAGAGCCACATACATGTACGTGGATGTGCCCAGCCGTGCCATTCTGCCGACGTAAATGTGCAAGAGGCGGTCCTTAAGTGGTTAGTATATTGGATACTAATCTTCAATGGCTACATATTTATACTGATATTGCGCTAAGGTAACACCACAATTTTTGTTCGCTTTTTATATTTTCCTGTATTTTTAATTTGTTGTGGGAAATAATAAAAAATCTTGAAAATGTAAAAAAAAAAACTCTGCCGTCCCCAGGTCGGGGACATAACACTGCAGCGTCCTCTTCACGTTCACCTCTCCTCCAGGCTGAGGGGTCCACAAAGGTTGTCGCAGTGGTGTGGCAAGGGCTGTGACGCCCTGCATTCACTGTAGAGTCCTCAGGCTTCCAGGTTGAGTGGCTGGGACAAACCAGAAGACTGGGGACATGAAGAGGTACTGCAGGGGTCTCCAGATCAAAGCTAAATATTCCAACCTGAGATGCTTTTTTTAATACATTTTTTTTTTTTTTTAATTCCTTTATTACCCAAGTTACAGTCAAAGTATGCAGAAACATCGAATAACGCAGTCAGAAAACGCAGATAGGGTCACATCAGCAGAGAGGTGGAACAAGATGCTCGGTATAGCACATTCTAGGTGGTCATAAAAAGCTACAGGGGACCGCGTCTCTGAAACCCCCTGGATGTCTCCTCCATAGATGCCAGGACAAGAAGAGACGCCAGAGCCAACCTGTGAGAATTCCAAAGAGCTGAGACTGCCTGTTTCTGTTCTATTTCACCTCTCACACATTCTTTGTATAACTAATTTCAAAACATACCTAACTGATCATACAGAACATGGTCCATAAGCGCATGGGCAAGCCGTGCTGTGAATGGCTGGGACCTGTGACGGGTCCCAGAAGATGGGAGGGGGGGGGAGGTGATCTTCCTTCCAGCGCAACCTCACCAGGGGAGAAAGTGGGAGCTGGGTGCCTGTAAAAACGGGGTACCCACTCGACCCTCCTGTCTGAGCCATGACTTATATTTTTTTATTTTGATGGACCGTCTGCAGTTCTTTTTGTCCATCACTGCTAGAGTGACAAAGTGGTGATGAAGGGGCGCCAGGAGACCCTCAAAACTGTTATTGAGAAGCTATCTGTCTGGAGGGATCAAGAAGGGTCTGTGTATTGTATTGTACAGTATTCTTTATTAATCTTTGCCTTTCCTGTGACAGGAAAAAAAAAAAAGCTACAGTGGAGCCTTGGATTACGAGGATAATCCGTTCCAGGAGAACGCTTGTAATCCAAAGCACTCGCATATCAAAGTGAGTTTCCCCATAGAAGTCAATGGAAACAAAGATAATTCATTCTGCATGCAATACCGCATGCGGCCAGAGGTGGGAGGGCGCCGGAGAACATAAAAAATACTCGGACAGCTCGGCTGATCTCGGGAACGGAGTATTTCCAAACCGTTTCAAGTGTCACCAGCGCCCCCGCACCTCTGTACTGCACACCCCATTAGCTTGAATTTTGCTTGTTTTGCGAGACAACACTTGCAAACCAAGTCAGAATATTTTTTTAAAAGTTGCTCCTCTTTCAAATCGCTCGTTAACTGCGTTACTCGTAAACCGAGGTTCCACTGTATTACAGTTGTGTGAATAGTGGTCAGTGCATCGCACGGGGGAGCCCAACAAACAATTATATGGCAGACCCAGAACCTACATATTGCAATGCTACAGATACCATAGAGTGGGGTAACTTGGGTTAGAATCTTTTTACCATGATGGGAGGTAACGCTTCCCTAGGGGCCTGTCTTGCCCAGTAATGGAACAACATAGAAGGCAAAATGTAGACCGGGATATACCGTATTTTTCGCCGTATAAGACGCTCCGGAATATAAGACGCACCCAATTTTAAAGGAGTAAAATGTAGAAAAAAAAGATTCTGAACCAAATACTGTAGTAAAATTTTTTCCAGTGCCCATGGAATGCAGAGTGACCATTGCCCATAGTACATGCAGAGTGACCATTGCCCATAGTACATGCAGAGTGACCATTGCCCATAGTACATGCAGAGTGACCATTGCCCATGCAGAGTGACCATTGCCCATAGTGAATGCAGAGTGACCATTGCCCATAGTGAATGCAGAGTGACCATTGCCCATAGTGAATGCAGAGTGACCATTGCCCATAGTACATGCAGAGTGAGAGATGCCACAAATGCAGCCTTACCTTACCTTGCTCTTCCACCTAGCAGATGACAGAGCAGCCCGAGCCAGCCAGCCGGAAGATCGCCCGGCGAACAGGGGGGTTTGGAAGGTTTATCCCCCGCTCTCTTGCCTCTCTTCCAGAGGTTGCGGTGGAGGAGATGCGATCGGTGGCAGGGGGCGGAGCCATCGGCGGTGTGGGGCAGTGTCATACCACCTAGCAGAAGACAGAGCAGCCCGAGCCAGCCAGCCGGAAGATCGCCCGGCGAACAGGGGGGTTTGGAAAGTCTGTCCCCCGCTCTCCTGCCTCTCTTCCAGAGGTTCCGGCGGGAGGAGATGCGAGCGGTGACAGGGGGCGGAGCCAGCGGCGGCGTGGGGCAGTGTCATACCGTATATTCGGATTATAAGACGCAGGGACTTTTTCCCCCATATCTCTGGGGGAAAAAAGTGCGTCTTATACGCCGAAAAATACGGTACATCATAATTGAACAGAACCCCTGACTAAGTCAGAAAGATGGAGGATGGAAAGCAGCCAGAGGGGGAGGGATTAAGGGACTGAATATCCCCAAAGCGGGTAAGAAAAGGAGTAAAGAGTGGAGAGTAAGAGGGAATGCAGAGAGGGCCTCTCGTCTCGCCCAGGGAGTGAAGTTGGGTCCAAGAGGTCAGCGGTTATGATGATAGGTGTCCGTATACACAAGTGGCCAGATTCACGTACGGCGGCTCAAAGTTGTGCAGGCGTAGCGTATGTAATTTACGTTACGCCGCCGCAAGTTAGAGAGGCAAGTGCTATATTCACAAAGCACTTGCATCCTAAGTTACGGCGGCGTAGCGTAAATGTGCCGGCGTAAGCGCACCTAATTCAAATTGTGAAGAGGTGGGCGTGTTTTATGGAAATTATTCGTGACCTCATGTAAATGACGTTTTGAACGAACGGCGCATGCACCGTCCGTGGACGTATCCCAGTGAGCATGCTCCAAATCGCGTCGCAAATGGTCAATGCTTTCGACGTGAATGTAAATTGCGTCCAGCCCTATTCTGAATCAACTTGCGCAAAATTCGACAGCGGTTCCGACGTCCATACTTAACATTGGCTGCGCCATCTTTTTGGTGGTTTTATCTTTACGCCTGAAAACGCCTTACGTAAACGGCGTATCTTTACTGCGACGGGCGAGCGTACGTTCGTGAATAGGCCTATCTCACCGATTTTACATATTCTAGGTGTAAATCAGCGTACACGCCCCTAGCGGCCAGCATATATAAACAGCTAAGATACGACGGCGTCGGAAGACTTACGCCGCTCGTATCTTGACAACATTTCAGCGTATCTCAGTTTGAGCATACGCTTAAATGTAGGACGGCGTGGATTCAGAGTTACGACGACGTATCTACTGATACGCCGGCATAACTATACCTGAATTTGCCTAAAGGATTCCAAGGACGCCAAGTCTCTCGGAAGGTGTCCTCCCGGCCATGCCAGGTAGCGGGGAGGTCCTCCGTGTCTCGCAATTCGTTCAATTTATTTTTTTAAGTCGCGCCTAGACCATAAAAGCCCAAAATGGAAAATTTGAGAGAATTGTCAGCAATGTAGAGTTGAATCGTAAGTCCTCTACGGGGAGTTGTTACCTTTTTTTTTTTTTTATAGCCCCTAAAATATAGATTCTCTATTGGGACCAATAACCTGCCCTTGGCTGTAATCCAGATTATGATTGGGGGAACCACATTAATTTGTTCTTTTCTTTGCTAGAAAAATTTGACCACATGAAGAAAACGGGCGACTACTTTGTGATCGTGGTGGAAGATTTGAATCTCGGACAGATTGTGGCTACGGCAACCTTAATTATAGAACATAAATTTATACATGCGTGTTCAAAGGTATGTGACCAGTTTTCTGGAGAAAGTATTTCTTTTGATTGGAGAAGAGCTCTATGGGGCATCATCTCTGTGACTGCATATCCTAGTTCTGTTTTGAAGATTCAGGTCGGTCAAAATTGAATGCTAATCCTTAACCACTTGCCTACCGCTGGGCGTCATATGACGTCCTGGACTTTCATTGGGGATATCTGAATGATGGGCGCAGCTAGAGGCATCATTCAGATATCCTTCTTTTCAGCCGGCAATTCTGCCACTTGATCGTTCTTATAGGCGGTGGGAGGGGACGTTTCCCGCCGCCATTCGGTGCTTCTCCGGGCTCTCCCGTGCCATCAGAGGGGGCCCATAGAACGAATCCACCAGCGTCGGATGACGAGGGTAGAGATTTCCGGTCATCTCTGACTGTCGGAGGCCCAGGCGCGATGCTTTGACGTCACGCCCGGGTACCTGGAAGTAAACAAAGCCGCAATCGCGGCTGTCAGCATGAGATCAGTGAATTATTATTGTGTGTGTGTGTGTGTGTGTGTGTATATATATATATATATATATTTCCTGATCTCATGCTTTCCAGCCTGGAGGAGAGATGTGAGGTCTTATTGACCCCGCCTCTCTCCATAAAGAGGACCTCTCACAATATATATTCCTATTACAAGGGATGTTTACATTCCTTGTAATAGGAATAAAAGTGGTCAAAAAAATAATTTTTTTTAAATAAAAATTAAAACGCCACTATACCCAGTAGCTTTCGCTCAGAAGCGAAAACACAAGCAAGTCCCACCCACATATGTAAATGCTGTTCAAACCACACATGTGAGGTATCGTCTTGTGCATTAGAGCGTGTGCAACAATTCTAGCACTAGACCTCCTCTGTAACTCTAAACTGGTAATCTGTAAAAAAAAAAAATTAAGCGTCGCCTATGGAGATTTTTAAGTACCGAAGTTTGGCGCTCTCCCTTGCTAGCCAGTGAGCTTCTCTGACCACTTCCTTGGGTTTGGTTGAGTAAGTGGTACCAAGTGAAACAAATGCACTTGGGGTGTACAAGACTTCTCACTAGTGATGTAAATGAGAGGCACTGGTGCTCACTATTGATGTATAGTTAGGCACAGTTTTCATACTTTTGGCTCTGTATGTCACCAGAATAAAATTTAAAACAAAACAATCCAAAATGAATGTGAAGTGCAGACTTTCAGCTTTATTTTAAGGGGTTGGTTGAATGTAAATATCAAGTAGACATTTTAGAAACTGCAACCATTTTTATACAGTCAGTCCATTTTGTAATTGGACAAATATATATATAATAAAATATAATTTTTTTTTTTATATTTTGTTGAGAATCTTTTTTTTTTTTACTGACAATGACTGCCTGAAGTCTAGAACCCATGGACATTTCCAAAGATTAGGTTTCCTCCTTTCTGATGCTTTGCCAGGCTCCAACTGCAGCTGTTGTTCTTTGTGGGTCTTTCTGCCTTTTAGTTTTGTCTTCAGCAAGTGAAATTCATGCTCAATTAGGTTGAGATCAGGCGATTTGACTCAGCCATTGCAGAATATTCAACTTCTTTTCCTTCAAAAGCTCCTGGGTTGCTTTTGCAGTGTGTTTTTGGATCATTGTCCATCTGCACTGTGAAGGGCCGTCCAATCAACTTTGCTGCATTTGGCTCAATCTGGGCTGACAGTATACAGTGGAACCTCGGATTATGAGCATAATCTGTTCCAAAAGAATGCTCGTAATCCAAAGTACTCGCATATCAAAGAGTTTCCAAATTGAAGTGGATGGAAACAAAAATAATTAGTTCTGCATTGACTTCAATGGGATGCAATACCGCGCGCGGCCAGAGGGGGGGGGGATGGTTGCTGCCGGAGAGCCTCGGAAAGACTCCGTTCCCGAGGTCAGCCAAGCTGTCCTCCAGCCTTTCCGAACGTACCATTCGGCTGTGATCGGCACCGTTCGGCTCCGGCGCCCCCTCAACTCAGGCCAAACGCGGTACTGCACATCGTTTTGGCCTGAATCCTGCTTGTTTTGCGAGACAACACTCGCAAACAGAGTTAGGAATTTTTTTAAATACATTGCTGGTATTCTGAAACCCTCGTTAACCGTGTTACTCGCAATCCGAGGTTCCACTGTATGGTAAAACGGAGGAAAGTATAAATTAAAAGAATATAAAATAAAGGGATTGAATAGTAAAAAATAAAAAAATAAAATGGAGGAAAACACTACTGCGGAAGTAAAAGCAAATACCGATTTTAAAAATTGATACTTGTTTTTCCCCCTTACCCCAAAAACACCTGTAACTCGGTTACAAGCTTGATGAAAGGAGCAAACCAGCGGGACCTCACTTTTTGAGTAAAGGTCCACTTTAAGTTCATTGTACAGCCTAAATAATTTAAAGATGTATAGGGTGTGTTTTTTTTAATTTTTTTACATATTCATGCACACGATCGGACTTCCAACTGACTTTTCCGTTGCTTTTGCTCTCGAGAGCGTTGTCCGTGAACTTGGTATGCATACACACGGCAGGACTTTTTCAGCCAACAAACACGAACGTAGTGACATAATGGATGCACTGCGTAGTTTTTCAGCTCTTTACCACCACCCTGTGGGCAACTTCTGCTATTGTCTGATCTTTAGCATTGGTTCTGAGCATGCGTGTTTGTACTTTGGACTTTAGTCCGATGGACTTGAGTACACATGATGGGATTATCCGATGTAGGATGTTTGTTGCCGGAAAGTTTGTCTGTTCACACAGCGAACGTTTTGTCCGATGAAAAAGTTCATGAGATGTTTGTTGTCAAAAAGTCCAATTGTGTGTACGGGCCTTAAGACTGAGAACCGAGCGATCAAACACCACCAATCACTCGGTTCTCAGAGCTATGTGAGCAGGAAGCTGGTTCACTGCGTCTTGCTGAGCCGGCTGTGGGTTCAGGCATGCGGGCGGATCCCGACGGGTCACAGGAATGCAGAACAAACTGCACAACTATGATCCACAGGAGAAGTACAGACTAACGAGCTTGGGCCGTACTTCTCCTTTTTTAAGGTGTGTTGATTGTATTTTTTTTAATTATAAGACTTAAATTATTTTCTACATTGTGTATACTTACACTATGGCCAAAGATATAACATAAGCCTTGTATTTTTTATATATATATATATATCAATTTTTGTTCCCTTCTCATCCTATTTTTATTCTTTCCCTGCAGAGAGGTCGGATAGAAGAGGTGGTTGTGAGCGATGAATGTCGAGGCAAACAGCTTGGAAAATTGTAAGTAAAAGTCTACTGCCATCTTGCCGCACATCGTTTATTCTGGTATGGTTCTATATATAATTTATTTTTATTTATTTTTTACCTCAAATCATGGATATCGTTGGATGAGGCACAGCAAAATGATTCACAAATACAGAAAGTAGAATAGTACCTTTTTTTTTTTTTTTTTTTTTTTTTTTTTTAAATATTGGAATCACAAGTATAAAAAAAACGGTTACAAACAGATTAAATTCACATTTTAACCGCTTGCCGGCCAGCTGCCGCAAATACGTCATCTCGCCGGGGAGCGCGTGCTCGCCCCTGATGCGCGGGCACGTGCGCTCGCTCCTGATGCGCGGGCACGATCACCGCCGGGCACCCGCGATCGCTCGTTACAGCGAGAACCGGGAGGTGTGTGTGTGTGTGTGTGTGTGTGTGTGTGTATAAACACACAGCTCCCGGTCCTGTCAGGGGGAGAAATGCCTGAATGTATGAACAGCGATCTGTCATTTCCCCTAGTCAGTCCCCTCCCCCCTACAGTTAGAACACACCCAGGGGCCATATCCCCTTCCCTGCCAGTGGCATTTTTATAGCACTGATCGCTATAAAAATGCCAATGGTCCCAAAAATGTGTCAAGTGTCCGCCATAATGTCGCAGTACCGATAAAAAAAAAAAAAATCGCAGATCACTGCCATTGGCTGGCGCTGCTGTCAATCACATCCGATGACACGGTGCGCCGGGGCCCGAGCGATACAGTCGGCGGCTATGCCCACCACTGTATCACGGGAGCGCGCCCGCAAAAGCTTTCCACCATGCGAGCTCGCATGAAGGTGGAAAGCTTTTGCGAGGAGGAGCCGAGACAGCCGCCGAGGGACCCCAGAAGACAGGATTCGGGGGACAATCTGTGCAAAACGATCTGCACAGTGGAGGTAAGTATAACATGTTTAGAGGAGCTGCGGTGGCTCAACGCGATTGGCACTGCGCTGACAAGCCATTCACCTCTGCAGCTAGGGGTTCGGATCCCGGTCTCGGCTACATGTGAATTGAGTTTGGTGGTCTCAGCCCGGCTCCCGGTGGGTGTGCTATGCGAGGTAAGCCTGCGCTTAGTACGCCCACCCCCCTCCCACAAAAACCACCACACTTACACGCACTCGAAATTGGGTTAACACACGCACTTTGACCACGCGGTCTCTAAAAAGAGAGGCGAAGGACTAACGGGGCTGGTTGAGCGGGCTAATCCTCTCACTCCCTTATAGGGAGTCCCTCTGCCCTGTTGGGCTTCAAAGCGGAGCAGGTAGGGCGGGCTGTGTGGGAGGACCCCCTCACACACCCGCCATTGCCACCCGGGGCATGGAGAAAGGTGGCAGATTGCCTCTGGGGGAGGCCTACCTACTCCCAACTCCTGCAGCCTGGCTCCTCTCGAGTACACGCACAAAATACACGTAAAAAAAATAAAAGTATAACATGTTTGTTTTTGTTTTTTTAAAACATGTTTGCCTTTAGTGTTGCTTTAAAAATAAAATAAAAGCTTTAATCACTAACACTTGATTCTTTGTCTGTCCCTCCCCCCCCCAGGTTAGTATCTGTGCTTACATTGCTAAGCAAAAAGCTTGACTGTTACAAAGTTACACTGGAGTGCAAACCCAAGAACGTTGCCTTTTATGAAAAGTTTGGCTACAGCTCCTCAGACGAGACCTACATGCAGTGTCGCTTCTTCGACTGAATTCCACTGAAACCAAAGAGAGAGACGAACGTCTTCACAGAGACCGGCCTGGACGCGCCTGGACTCATCGCTGTAATAAAAACGTGTAAATAACAGAATTGTTTTTAAACTATTTAAGGGGAAAAAAAAAACGGAATTTTGTTAATAAGAGTAAAAAAAAAAACACTTTGCATAAAAGATGATCGGAATGTTATTTGAAAAAAAAAAATACATAAAAAGATCAGCAGAGTTTGAAATGTTTCACCGTTGGAATAATTGAAATTGTATAGAAAATGTTTTTTTTAAACTGTAAGTTAAGAGTAAAAATGTTTTTACTGTAGTCTGTTTGTTTTTATTTTTGCTCTGTGTTCCCGTTGGAGAGGTTTTCATTTAAACCACAAAAAGGAATTGATGGACAATTTCTACAAAATGAAGAAAATTCCCCTTTTAGTTACAAGAACAGGAATCCCTATTGCAGGGATATGCAATTAGCGGACCTCCAGCTGTTGCCAAACTACAAGTCCCATCATGCCTCTGGGTGTCATGCTTGATGCTGTCAGAGTCTCGCTATGCCTCATGGAACTTGTAGTTTGGCAACAGCTGGAGGTCCGCTAATTGCATATCCCTGCCCTATTGGAAGATTTCTCTTTACACAGGTGTACAGGCTCCTCCCATGTACTGAAATGATTTCACGGAGATAACATGCGCTGCATTCACATGATGTCACAGTAACTACGAGATAAAACTAAGTTCAGGAATATTATATTTTTTTCTCATTGTTTTGCAAATCTATGTACACTACAAACTGTATGATTGAATCGGTTCTGATATCGCCGTTTTACTAACATGAGTTTATTATTCTAAATACGAAACCTTTTGTTTTGTTTGCAAATATTAACCACTTAAGACCCAGACCAAAATGCAGGTAAAGGAACCGGCCAGTTTTTGCGATTCGGCACTGCGTCGCTTTAACTGACAATTGCGCGGACGTGCGACGTGGCTCCCAAACAAAATTGGCGTCATTTTTTTCCCCCACAAATAGAGCTTTCTTTTGGTGGTATTTGATCACCTCTGCGGTTTTTATTTTTTGTGCTATAAACAAAAATAGAGCGACAATTTTGAAAAAAATGCAATATTTTTTTACTTTTTGCTACAATAAATATCCCCCAAAAATATATAAAACGTTTTTTTTTTCCCTCAGTTTAGGCCGATACGTATTCTTCTACATATTATTGGTAAAAGAAAAAAAAAATCGCAATAAGTGTTTTATCGATTGGTTTGCGCAAAATGTATAGCGTTTACAAAATAGGGGGTAGTTTTATTTTATTTTTTGTACTACTAATGGTGGCGATCAGTGTTTGTTTTTTTTTCATGACTGCGACATTATGGCGGACGCTTTGGACAATTTTGACACAATTGTCATTTTCACAGCAAAAAAAATGCTATAAAAATGCACTGATTACTGTGAAAATGGCAATTGCAGTTTGGGAGTTAAACCACTAGGGGGCGTTGAAGGGGTTAAGTGTGACCTCATATGTGTTTCTAACTGTAGGGGGGCGGGGCTGGACGTGTGACGTCAGTGATCGTGTTTCCCTATATCAGAGAACAGACGATCAAGGACAGTGCCTCTGTGAAGAACGGGGAAGCTGTGTTTACACACAACGCTCCTCGTTCTAAACCTCCGGGGACGGTTACGGGACTCCAGCGGCGATCGAGTCCGAAGCTTCGGACCGGGTCGCGGGCCCCACGGCTGGGCACTTAGAGGACGTACCTGTGCCCAGCTGTGCCATTCTGCCGACGTATATGAGCAGGAGGCGGTCCTTAAGTGGTTAAAGATTCTAGCCACCAGCAAGAATAAGCTCTTACATTTAAAGAGCACCTGTTATTTCAGATCCATCATGGCAGTGCCTGTTAGTGGGGATCCAATCACCTGCTGCCGCCACATCCCTCACCTTGTTGCGTCACCAGCTGTCCCATTAAAGTGAATGGAACTGTTGGGGAGCCAACAGCGGGGCGGCGGAGGAGGAGCCGCTGCAGGACAGAGATGACAGTTGTGCTTTAGACATTAAAATTTAAACAAGGAACTGGGTTTGGGACTTTGAATGAGGCATGCGGATGACACATGCCTCCATCCCTGAAAGAGAGAAAGGGTTGGGACTTTAAATGAGATGCGTGTTGATGCAAACAGTATGTATAAATAAAGTTGTATATGTAATAACCAGGCTCAAACTTACCAACCAAATTGCAAACCGAATTCAACTGTCTAACTTTGCTTTTAACATACTGAGGATTGGTTGCACACATTTGCAAAGACATAATTTAAAGGGGTTGTAAAGGTACAATGTTTATTTCCCTAAATATCTTCCTTTCCCTCAGTGCCGTCCTCCTTCACTTACCTCATCCTTCCATTTTGCTTTTAAATGTCCTTATTTCTTCTGTCTGTAACTCCACACAGTAATGCAAGGCTTTCTCCCTGGTGTGGAGTGCCGTGCTTGCCCCCTCCCTTGGACTACGGGAGAGTCAGGACACCCACTAACACACAGCTCCTTTCTCTATCGTAGAGAGAATCCTAGGTATGTGTTCCAACAGTAGGGGGGGGGGGGGGGGGGGGGATGGGCTGTGTGTGACGCAATTACAGGGAGCTGTGATCAGTGTCCCGTCACTGGGGAGATGCTTGTTTACATCAGCATTTCCCTGGTCTTCCCCCTCCGTGAGACGATCGCGAGTATCCCCGAAGACATCGAGTCTGCAGGACCCGTGCCCACAATGCTGCATCTTAAAGGGGACGTATCTACACACATCAATCTGCCCACAGGAGCCATAGTGTCGACGTAGATGGGCGTGAACTGGTCCTTTAGCGGTTAAGGGCGTTGTACAGAAAAACATTTTTTCACCTTAATGCAAAGTGGTTGGCGGCGCGGCGCTAATGCTGCCTTGCGTCTCCAGAGAAATCCAGGAAGTAATTGCTTGTGGGCTTCACAATGCCCACAAACAAAATGACAACCATCAGCACACCGGAATATAAAGTGTTCGTTTGTAAGAAGTCTGCGGAACGGCGGCGCATTTAGCAATAGTAAGTGACTATGTGTACAGATAAAAATAAGAGAACGGACATATTAAAAAAAAAAATATATAGATAAAAATAAGAGAACGGACATATTTAAAAAAAAATAATGCAAAAGGTAGTGAACCACTACCCATGCCGCCTTTTGACATATGACATCTACCCAGGTGGCTCCGCCATCCTGGGTGGACATCATATGATGTCCTCTGGCCACGACGGGGCAGATGCGGGTGCCTGGCGGCCGCGATCGGCGGTTAGAGCAGGGACGTGGATCTGTGTGTAAACACACAGATCCACGTCCAGTCAGGTAAAGGAGACTGAGGATGTGTCCCTTGTACATAGGAACACCGATCTGCCTCCTCCCCCAGTCAGTCCCCTCCACCTTTCAGTTAGAATCACTCCCTAGGGCACACATTTAACCCCTTGATTGCCCCCTAATGTTAACCCCTTCCCTGCCAGTCACATTTACACAGTAATCAGTGCATATTTATAGCACTGTTCGCTATACAAATGTGGATGGGTCAAAAAAAGTGTCCGCCGCAATATCTCAGCCCTGACAAAAATTGCAGATAAAACGCCATTACTAGGGAAAGTCATAAATCTATCCTTTATTTTGTAGGCGCTATAAAGTTAATATTGTATTTTTCACAATTGTCGCTGTTTTTTTTTTGTTTATGGCGCAAAAAAAATAAAAACTGCAGAGGTGATCAAATACCAACAAAAAAATGCTCTATTTGTGGGGGGAAAAAAAAATATGTAAATTTTGTTTGAGAGCCACGTCGCACAACCGTGCAATTGTCAAAGCGTGACAGTGCTGAAAATTGATTGGCCTGGGAAGGAATGGGGTGAAGTGGTTGATTGAACAAGCTGCCATGCACAGCTGCACCAGATTTTACACTCTCCAGTTTTAGTATATCAACCCACCAGTGTCTTGGTGGTTAGCACTTCTGCATTGAAGTCTCATGTTTCCCCTGTGCTGGTTGCTTCCCACACTCCCAAGGACATGCTGGTAGGGATAACTATGAAGTAACACATGTGGAATTATACAGAACAAAATAGTGTGAAACAACTGAAAATATATTTCATATTCTAGGTTCTTCAAAGTCGCCACCTTTTGCTTTGATTACTGCTTGGCACACTCTTGGCATTCTCTTGATGAGCTTCAGGAGGTAGTCCCCTGGCGCAGCCCCCCATCACTCTCCTTCTGGGTCAAATAGCCCTTCCCCCGCCTGGAGGTGTGTGTTGGGGTCATTGTCCTGTTGAAAAATAAATGATGGTCCAACTAAACGCAAACCGGATGGAATAGCATGCTGCTGCAAGATGCTGTGGTAGCCATGCTGGTTCAGTATGCCTTCAATTTTGAATAAATCCCCAACAGTGTCACCAGCAAAGCACCATCACACCATCACACCTCCTCCTCCATGCTTCACAGTGGGAACCAGGCATGTAGAGTCCATCCGTTCACCTTTTCTGCGTCGCACAAAGACACGGGGGTTGGAACCAAAGATCTCAAGTTTGGACTCATCAGACCAAAGCACAGATTTCCACTGGTCTAATGTCCATCCCTTGTGTTCTTTATCCCAAACAAGTCTCTTGTGCTTGTTGTCTTTCTTTAGCAGTGGTTTCCTAGCAGATATTCTACCATGAAGGCCTGATTCACACAGTCTCCTCTTACCAGTTCTAGAGATGTGTCTGCTGCAAAAGGTGGAAGAACCTAGAATACGAAATATATTTTCAGTTGTTTCACACTTTTTTGTTCTGTATAATTCCACATGTGTTCAATCATAGTTTTCATGCCTTCAGTGTGAATCTACAATTTTCATAGTCATGAAAATAAAGAAAACTCTTTGAATGAGAAGGGGTGTCCAAACTTTTGGGCTGTACACACACAAATTTATATATATATATATATATATATATATATATATATATATATATACACACACACACATATATATATACACACACACACACACACACACACGATTAATCGCGGAGAGGATCTCGATTCTCCCCTCCTGCGATCTCCCCGCGGGATGACCCGCAATTTTCGGGTGCGGCCATATGAAACACTCTAAATTATTCTCATGTGTCCCGGAAGTCGCTCACATTCCCCATCACCACCATCCTCCAATCCGCAGCAGGAACGTCATCATCCGCCGCCTGCTGCCAGTAATCAGGTTCTGTTACCTTAGATACCGCAGGACGCTTCCGTCGGGCCGCATGGCATGCCGGGATATGTAGTCCCACCTCTGTTAGTGAAGGGGGAGGTCTCCTTGTAGAACTACCAATCCCAGGATTCCTAGCGGGCCTGGTCCCAGACAGGGAGCGGAGAATGCTGACCGGAGCCAGGGAGATGAGGGCAGGTGCTGGGGGAACCTGGCCGGAGCTTTACCGCTGGAGGCGGCAGAAGACGGGGGGGGGGGGGGGCACCAAGGTGAGGGCTGGCAGGGAGGTTCTGTGTAACCTGGGGTCTGAGCGAGAGTATACATATATGGGTGGGGGCGACGACAACATGGATAGGGGCGACGACAACATGGGGAATGGCGACGACAACAGTAGGGGTGACTGCATACTAGCTCATTATGGCTTTTGCCTTTCAGGTAGGTTTTTTTTTAAACAAGAACGGGGTTTACTACCGCTTTAAATGAAAAAAAAAAAAAAATTGAGAATCATGATCTTCATTTTATGCAAAAGAATGGCGATTCTCATTTTTCCCAGAATCGTGCAGCTCATTATATATAATAGATAGATATCTCTATAGGACTCTCCTGGTCAAACCTCCCCCATGTCTGCCACCATCTGCACTTAAACTCTACCAACTACATCCGATTCCACATAACTGACTGCAGAACACAAGATCCCGGAAACACAATTATTATTTTACTGTCTGTTTATTTGAAAAACATCGGAACAAATCGGTTAGGAACAATCTTTAGGCCAACGCCACAATAGAAACCGCATAATAAAAAGAACTTTGATACAGAAGGTTATTCAATAGTATACAATCTGACCCCCCCCAATGAGCAAGTAGCATATTTTTTTATTTTTTTTTTTTTATTGTATAGAATCCGGTTAGTTTAAAAATTTTACTTCTAAACCTATAAAAATGTATTTACAAAAAAATGCAAGTCTAGCAAACATTTTTAATACTAAAGCCTTAAATTTTTTTTTCCTTATAAATTAAACTTCATAGAAACAGGTTTCCCTCCCATCAGTTGCATTGCATTTTTTTTTATAGAAAAAGAAAAGAAAAAAAAAAATTCAAGTATGAAAAGTGCGTTATTGCAGTAATACCAAGTTGCACGTCCAAACGAAAAACTTTTCTTCTTTAGTAAAACAGCTGTGTAAAAAGCAGTAAAACAATCAGTGCCATCTGCTTATCCATGGACAAGTCCTATTATTGTCTGATTAAAGCACAATAGCAGCACCTGGACAAGAACATGGCCCAAACGAGTCAATTGTGTAGCGAGTGTCTTTTGGGTTTATGCATCATGACCTGCCGACACCTGCATGTTTCCAAATTCATCCTCCTCTTCATGTGTCCTTTTCAGGCCTCCTGAATGTCCAAAATACATATGGGAAAATACAAATAAAAATTAGGGGTGCTTTGCTGCAAAGACTAAGAATGTACCTTGTGAAATAACCCAATACAGCAATGAAAGGCAAAACACGGAGAGGGAGAGGCGAAGGAGAGGGAGAGGCGAGGGAGAGGCGAAGGCGGAGGGAGAGGAAGAGGGAGAGGCGAAGGAGAGGGCGAAGGAGAGGCGAGGGAGAGGCGAGGGAGAGGCCGAAGTAGAGGGCGAAGGCGAGGGAGAGGCAGAGGCAGAGGGAGAGGGAGAGGGAGGAGAGGCGAGGCAGAGGCGAGGGAGAGGCGATGGCGAGGGAGAGGCGATGGAGAGGCGAGGGAGAGGCGAGGGAGAGGCGAGGGAGGAGAGGCGAGGCGAGGCAGAGGCGAGGGAGAGGCGATGGCGAGGGAGAGGCGATGGAGAGGCGATGGAGAGGCGAGGGAGAGGCGAGGGAGAGGCGAGGGAGAGGCGAGGGAGAGGCGAGGGAGAGGCAGAGGCAGAGGGAGGGGGAGAGGCAACCTTTAGAAAATAAAAAACAAACCTTTACAACCCCTTTACGCTGAATGGATGGTCTTACCAGATGAGAGTTTACAATCACTTTAATCCTAAGCAGGTATGTGCCCTAAGGCCTCACAGATTCGAATGACTTACCTGTAGCACCAGATTGTATAGAGAAGTTCCTTCCTAATTGCAGAGGCGACATCATTTTAATGGTTAATTTTGCTAGATAGATGGCTTCATATTCCTGCAGAACAGACAGAGAATACAATTAGCCTATTAAACATTTCGATCAGTTGAAGACCCACCTGATTGCCAGTCAATACACTTCATCCATTCCCATTTCATCAAAATCTTTTGAAAGGGGACTGAACACCAGACATGTGCACTGCCAAAAAATTAGTTGTTTTCGTTTGTTATTTTCGTTTTTTTTATTATTTATTCGGAAATTCAAAAAATCATTTTTTCGTTTTTGTTTCGTTTTTTTTCCGGAAATTCGAAAAATTTATTCCCCGTTTTATTCGTTTTTTTGCTCTTTTTATTTTTAAATTTGAAAATCGAGAATGAAAAACGGTTTAATTTGAAAATTCAAAAATTTAAAAATTCTAAAAAAAAAATCAGAAATACGAAAATAAAAAATGTGTTATTGCACATGTATACTGAACACTCTCTCCCCCGCCCCCACTGCAGAGTAAGGCCTTGTACACATCTTTCAGACAGCTGTCCAGCCGGCTCCGGAAAGCCATAGAACTCCGCTTGTTGAAGGCCGGCTACCGGGCACTTTCACCCCCCTTCCTCCCCAGGCCAATTTTCAGCTGTCACACTTTGAATGACAATTACTCAGTCATGCAACAAGGTATAGCCATGACATTTTTATCATTCCGCCCCCCCCCCCCACAAAGCTTTCTTTTGGTGGTATTTAATCACTGCTGGGGCTTTACTGTAATCAGGGCACTGATCATGTCCGTGTCCTGATTACCTGTCCCGGGCAACACACACACACACACACACACACACACACACACCTGTCAGTGTGAGGAGAGCCGATAAACAGCACTTCCGCATCTACATGTGACTGGCTGTGATTGGACACAGGCAATGATTACATGGTTAAAGGGGTTGTAAAGCTTTGTGGTTTTTCACCTTAATGCATCCTATCCCACATTTGTTGTCGGAAATTCCGACAATTGTCCGACGGAGCGTACAAAACCCGACAAAAACCTTTCATCACACATTTGTTGTGGGAAAATCCAATTGCGTGCAAGAGCCCTTAAGCCTCCAAATCTAACCACATAGCGACCGCCGCACGCACATACACTTCTACACAATGGCACGGGCAGGCAAATGGGTGTACCTGTACGTCCCTTTTGATTTTCCACCCTCGCAGGCCGTGTGCCTCGCTAGTCCCGAGAACTCGATGTAGTCCTTGCGGGCGCACTCCCGTGATACAGCGAGTGGTCGTAGCCGCTCACTGCATCACTCGGCCCCGCCCCTTGGCGCGCTGCATCACTGGATGCGATTGACAGCAGTGCCAGCCAATGGCTGCGGTGCCGTCAATCCATCCGCTCTACCCAATCAGCGGCCAGACTGAGCGGCGAAGAGGATGTCGGGTCCGAGCGTGGGACTTTCGAGGGGTCAGGCAAGTATAAACGGGGGGGGGGGGGGGGGGGGGCGGTATCTTCGGAAGTTTTTTCACCTTAATGCATAGAATGCATCAAGGTGAAAACGTTTTCCTTTACAACTCCTTTAAGGGTCAGCAGCTGCTGTATTTGTAGCGGCCGCTTTAATATCAGTCTGAACAGCAATTAGTCTTCAAGTAGATCCAAGTATAACATGAGAACTAGGGTTGTCCCGATACCACTTTTTTAGGACCGAGTACGAGTACCAATACTTTTTTTTTTAAGTACTCGCCGATACCGAATACCGATACTTTTTTTAAATGTGTCCCCAAATGCAGCCATGTCCCCCACAAATGCAGCCATGTCCCCATCAGCGACCCCCACACACATTAATGACCCCATCAGAGACCCCCACACACACATTAATGTCCCCATCAGAGACTCCCCACACAAATTAATGTCCCCATCAGAGACCCCTGCACAATATTGTCCCCATCAGAGACCCCCACACACACACATTAATGTCCCCATCAGAGACTCCCCACACAAATTAATGTCCCCATCAGAGACCCCTGCACAATATTGTCCCCATCAGAGACCCCCTCACACACATTAATGTCCCCATCAGAGACCCCCCTGCACAATAATGTCCCCATCAGAGACCACCCACAAACATTAATGTCACCATCAGAGACCCCCTGCACAATAATGTCCCCATCAGTGACCCCTACACACACACACACACACACACACACACACACATTAATGACCCCATCAGAGACCCCCTGCACAATAATGTCCCCATCAGAGACCCCTGCACATTAATGTCCCCTTCAGAGACCCCCCACAAACATTAATGTCACCATCAGAGACCCCCTGCACAATAATGTCCCCATCAGTGACCCCCCCACACACATTAATGACCCCATCAGAGACCCCCACCACAGCACTTACATTTTAGTCCCAGCAATAACGATGCCCAGCTTCAGTGCAGCTCCGATGTATCTCCCGGCTCCCGCCCGGCTGTTACACAGGCACGTGGTATGCAGACTGACAGCGAGGGAGCTAGGAGGTGCAGCAGGTCCTAGCAAACAGCTGCTTAGTGAGGTGCTGGGTTGGCTGGCTTGCAGCGCGCGTCCTGCTCCCCAACATAGCTCGAGAAGAGACCGACCCTGCAGTGAGTCTGAGGACTTAAGCTGCGGGCCGGAAAAAACATCTCAGCGGGCCGTAGTTTGGACACCCCCTGCTATACAGCATTCATTTGAATAGCTGTGATTCGCGCCGCGTATAGACACTCCCCCTTGCTCGGGATTGGACAGTTCACCCGAGCAAGGGGGAGTGTCTATACGCGGCGGGGCAGGAAAGACTACAGCTATTCAAATGAATGCTGTAATGTTCCCCGCCCGTATTATCCAAGCGGGGATGCGTCGGCGGCGGGGGGGATAAGTATTCTATTCTGGTATCGGGGGTATTTGCGGGAGTACGAGTACTCCCGCAAATACTCGGAATCGGTCCCGATACCGATACTAGTATCGGTATCGGGACAACCCTAATGAGAACGTATGTCGTTTGTGGTCCCTTTGGGACTGGCATGTTTAGCACTGCTTTAATAGAACCCCCTTGGGAAAAAAAAAAAAGCAATAAAGTTCTGAATTTTCAAAAAAAAAAAAAAAAAAAAACTGCCATACCTGAAGTTGGTGAACAAATCCAGCATTGGGATTAATGCAGAACCTTCTTTCTTGCACATATGTAAATGCATCCCTTTGAGAGAGCAGAAGAGTATTTATTTCATAACATCACCACCACCCATCAAATTTTGCGAAAGTCCACTCATTGTTCTGGTGTAACATAATAGTGTCAAACTCCACACTCCCAACCCCTACATTGCCAATAAAAATAAAAATTAACTGCACTTTTCCTAGCCTTTCCGTTACAGATGCCAGAAGTGTACATGTAGTGCTTCTGACCTACAAAAAAAACCCAAAAAACTGGCCAATGCATCCAAGATTACGCTCACCTGTATTTTATACCAAAAGTTTCCATAATATAGGCAATAACCAAGGCAGCACTCCTGGAGATCCCTGCATTGCCATGGATAAGAACTTTTCCTAAAAAAATAAAAAATAATAATAATAATAATAATAATAATAATAAACCGTGGGTTTTCATAAAAGGAGCTAAACAAAGGGGTGGAACAGGAAGAACAAATAACAACCTAACTAATGGAGTGATGTTTTGGGAATCTTTAGTAAATGTGGATTGGCTGAATGCTCAATGAGACTGGTGACATCACTGAGAATGCAGCCTATCCAATCACTAGAGAGCAATGACATCACTGAGAATGCAGCCTATCCATTCACTAGAGAGCGGTGACATCACAGAGAATGCAGCCTATCCAATCACTAGAGAGCAATGACATCACTGAGAATGCAGCCTATCTATTCACTAGAGAGCGGTGACATCACAGAGAATGCAGCCTATCCAATCACTAGAGAGCGGTGACATCACTGAGAATGCAGCCTATCCAATCACTAGAGAGCGATGACATCACTGAGAAGGCAGCCTATCCAATCACTAGAGAGCGGTGACATCACTGAGAATGCAGCCTATCCAATCACTAGAGAGCGGTGACATCACTGAGAATGCAGCCTATCCATTCAGTAGAGACCAGTGACATCACTGAGAATGCAGCCTATCCAATCACTAGAGAGCGATGACATCACTGAGAATGCAGCCTATCCAATCACTAGAGAGCAGTGACATCACTGAGAGCGCAGCCTATCCAATCACTAGAGACCAGTGACATCACAGAGAATGCAGCCTATCCAATCACTAGAGACCGGTGACATCACTGAGAATGCAGCCTATCCAATTACTAGAGACCGGTGACATCACAGAGAATGCAGACTACACCAGTTGACCAATTCATTATTCGATGATAATTTTATAGGCTTTGGTTTGTTCATCACAAAGATGTCTGCACCCAAGAACACAAAGAACTAATTTAAAAAGGAAAGTGTGGGAACAGAAATAAGGAATTATTGATGACATCCCTGCCTGGCCGTGCCACTTCAAAATCAAGTCGCTGACCCAGATGCATGGACTGGCAAGGTGTGCAGCCAACACAGAGCAGGGAGTGAGAACACCTCTGTGTACCTGTTCTGGGCTAGAAAGAACAGAAGTTGTGAGGACAGCCAGGGAACTAGCATTTTCTAAAAGATTGGCAATGCCAGATGTCACATTTTCTTCAGTACTCATCATTTAAAAAGGTTTCCGCTGTCTGTGGCAACTGCTTTTGCGAACCCGACAATAGAAACGAGCCATGAAAGTCTACTTACCTCCACTCTGTAAACACCCGTCAAGGAATTCCTTTGACTGTCAGGGGGAAGGAGGAGAAATGTGTGAGAAGCAGATAAGATGAAGCAAAACTAATTCAATTGATATAATGTTTAACCACTTAAGCCCCGGACCAAAATTCAGGTAAAAGACCAGGCCCCTTTTTGTGATTCGGCACTGCGTCGCTTTAACTGACAATTGCGCGGTCGTGGGACGTGGCTCCCAAACAAAACTGGCGTCCTTTTTTTCCCCACAGATAGAGCTTTCTTTTGGTGGTATTTGATCACCTCTGCGGTTTTTATTTTTTGCGCTATAAACAAAAATAGAGCGACAATTTTGAAAAAAAAATCCAAATTCTTTCACTTTTTGCTATAATAAATATCCCCCAAAAATATATAAAAAATACATTTTTTCCCTCAGTTTAGGCCGATACGTATTCTTCTACATATTTTTGGTAAGAAAAAAAAAATAAAAATCGCAATAAGCGTTTATCGGTTGGTTTGCGCAAAATTTATAGCATTTACAAAATAGGGGATAGTTTTATTCCATTTTTATTATTTTTTTTTTTTTTTTTTTTTACTACCAATGGCGGCGATCAGCGATTTTTTTCGTGACTGCGACATTATGGCGGACACTTTGCACGATTTTGACACATTTTTGGGACCATTGTCATTTTCACAGCAAAAAATCCATTAAAAAGGCATTGTTTATTGTGGAAATGACAGTTGCAGTTTGGGAGTTAACCACAAGGGGGCGCTGAAGGGGTTATGTTTCACCTAGTGTGCGTTTAGAACTGTAGGGGGGTGTGGCTGTAGGTCATCGATCGAGTCTCCCTATAAAAGAAATGACACGATCGATGCAGCCGCCACAGTGAAGCACGGGGAAGCTGTGTTTACATACGGCTCTCCCCATCCTTCAGCTCCGGGGAGCGATCACAGGGGGGTGGCTAGAAACGAATAGCCGCCCCCGCATCCTGGATCACTCCCAGAGCTACCGACCGCCGCATGTAACGGGGGGGGTCCCGATCGGCGGCCGCGATGTCCGCCGGGTACACGCGATCGTCGGTGACACAGCCGGTAACAGCAGAGATGTGGAGCTCTGTGTGTAATGATGGGGTGTAAACACAGAGCTCCACGTGCTGTTAGAGGAGAGGAGACCGATCTGTGTCCCTTGTACATAGGGACACAGATCGGTCACCTCCCCCAGTCCCCTCCCTCCCCCACACAGTTAGAACACACCCAGGCTACACAGCTAACCCCTTCCTCACCCCCTAGTGTTAACCCCTTCCCTGCCAGTCACATTTATACAGTAATTAGTGCATTTTTATAGCACTGATCGCTGTATAAATGTGAATGGTCCCAAATTTGTGTCGAAAGTGTCCAATATGTCCGCCGCAATATCGCAGTCCCAATAAAAAAAAAAAAAAAAAAAAAAAAAAAAAAAATCGCAGATCGCCGCCATTACTAGTAAAAAAAAAACAATGAAAAAAAAAATCATAATTCTGTTCCCCATTTTGTAGGCGCTATAACTTTTGCGCAAACCAGTCGCTTATTGCGATTTTTTTTTTTTTTTTTTACAAAAATACGTCGAAAAATACGTATCGGCATTAACTGAGAACATTTTTTATTTTTTTTTTTAAAAAATGGGAGATTTGTTATAGCAACAAGTAAAAAAAAAATATATTTTTTTTTAAATTGTCGCTCTTTTTTTGTTTATAGCGCAAAGAATAAAAACCGCAGAGGTGATCAAATACCACCAAAAGAAAGCTCTATTTGTGGGGAAAGAAGGACGTCAATTTTGTTTGGGAGCCACGTCGCACGACCGCGCAAATGTCAGTTAAAGCGACGCAGTGCTGGAAGCTGAAATTTCGCCTGGGAACGAAGGGGGTTTATGTGCCCAGTAAGCAAGTGGTTAATGTGTTTTGGTAAAATACCTGAAAAAAAAAAAAATAATAATCTTACCATAGCAAAAAAACGTATAATGTTTTCAATTGGGTTGTCTGCAATATCCAGCACTAAATATCTGAAACACAAACATTCATTACCAGTTTAATATTTCAGGAAAAATATGCGCTTGTTCACTTTATACATTTTATACCATGTGGAACCTGTAACAGTTTGTTTTCATCAAAGGACAACTATAAAGCCAAAATGCCATTTTTAAGTTTTGATTAAAACCGGGAAAGGGTTAGAATCTCCGTCAGGCTTTTATTGCAGCGTCTGTACCGGGGGCCCCTCCCTCTTATTGCTCTTGGTGACTGAAATTGAAGGAAAATTCCAAAACTTGGGGACACACCTGTACCGGTAACTAAGGAAAGGATTTCCACTCACATCCTGTTGCATCTCCCAAACGAGACCAAAAATCTTTTAGGAGTAGATTTCCAGGACAACTCACCCCATGTGCATCTAGGGACTCCAAACTCATACTGGGACTGTCCATGCAGCCACGTGCTCCAACAGACGTGCTCCAACAGACAGACAGACGATGGGATGCCAGCACAAGGATGCATGCAACAGCTGTGCATCCCTGATAAGACAGCCCTGCATGGGGGGCATGCAGCTAATCACCCCTTATCCCTTAAACCCATTCTGAACCTACAAAGTAAAAGCGACTGTGAAAAACTTACCTAAATAAATTCTGAAAGTTTGGTTTGATAAAGTTTGCTTCGATACTTTGTCTTATGCAGACTATATGCGTTATTCCATATTTCTGAAGGATCGGGAGCTAAAGTAAACAAGAAAATAGGAATGGCCTGTATAATCGGATGTAATAATACACAAACATGTCCACATAAAGCAATGATGGGAGGTATAAAAAAGGTCTTTATTAAATGGTCTGTCACCCAAATACTATGAGGGAACAGATGTAATTAAAAGATCTCCACCAGCTACGGGAATTCCCGCTTTGGAAGCTTACTATGGGGTTGATTTACTAAAACTGGAGAGAGTTGCAGCTGTGTATGGTAGCCAATCAGCTTCTAATTTCAGCTTGGTCAATTAAGCTTCGACAGCGATGGCGGTGGGCATACCCCCAACTTGTGCGGTTGGGTATGCCGACCTTCTTTGATAATAAAAAGGTACAAATTCTTGCAGGAAATGGAATTGTAAGGCATGTAAATACATTCTGCGAGAAGAAAAAACCCAAAACAAAACCAAAAACAGGCTAAGTCAGGGTTCAACAAACCCCAGGCACCAGATCACAATTGCGACTAGAATTAGGGACTTGACGCCTGGGACATCCTGTGTCTTCGTGCGCCCCCACCTTCCCCGCCGAGTTGAGTTCTATGGGATCGTTTATGAATTGCACATGTGTTCAGAATTCAGTTTGGGATTTTGGTACGGATTGCTCTCCGACTACAGGAGGCGACACCCTTTATCCAATATGTATTGACCAGGACTGAAAAATCGCAGCTGTGACAAAAATATGAGCCTTGCGAATTTGCATCAGAACTGCATAAAAAATACAATTGGCACCAGACGGGTGAAAACCCAACCTTAATATTTTAGGAACATTTTTATACACGCACCTTGCTTTTCATTGCTGCAGAATATGGACCCAAAAACAGGCCAGGTAGAATTTCCTAAAAATAAAGAAAAATTATTTTTAGATCACACAACATCCACTTCCTAGAGACTGGAGTAACAGAATCATGAAGAAGGGAAAATACTACATACTGTGTGTGTCAGTGTTCATACATTGGGAAAAAAAATTCAAAGCACACTGTCTAAACAGGAATGTGAAATGACACGAGACGTTATCGTTGACATTTAAAAATATTAAAAGGGTTGTAAAAGGTAAAAAAGTTCTCTCACCTTAAAGAGGTCTGGGGGAAAAAAAAGCCAGCAGCTACACTTTTAATAAATGGACACGAGAAATGGTTGGGGACTTTGAATGAGGCATATAAACTGCCGCACCAGCACATGCCTCCATCCCTGAAATTTCTGGGATGGAGGCATGTGCTGGTGCGGCAGTCTATATGCCTCATTCAAAGTCCCCAACCATTTCTATGTCATATTACAGGGATGGAGATGCAATTTTGATATTTTTGTTTATTTATATATATTTACCCTTATGCGTCTTTTCCAATGCTTCTCGCTACCATACCATTCCTAGGTGGAGGCGGGGACACATACTCCCAGTCACCTGTCCTCCATCTACTCATTAGTATTTGTATGCCTCCTATTGAGGAAACTATATCAGTTTAGTTAGGACTACAGAAACGCAGAGAGCCGTGGAGTGGCCTGTAGCTTATCCATACATTTGCAAATGTGTGCAACCAATCGTCTGCTTTTAACATACAGTTAGACAGTTGAAGGTGGCTTGCTGTTTGGGTGGTAAGTTTGAGCTTGGTTATTACGCATTTATTACTTTACTACTGTTTGCATCAAATCGCATCTCATTTAAAGTCCCAACTTCTTTTCTTGTTAATAAATGGACACTTACCTGTCCTGGAGTCCAGCGATGTCGGCAGTAGGGTTCCTGGCATGAAGTCGAAAAGGCTACATTGTGGGTAAGGGAACACGGCAGTGTAGCCTTTCGGCTTCATGCCAGGAACCCTACTCGGCATGCGCGAGGCCCGCTCCTCTCTCCTACTAGCCCGGCGGCCAGGGGAGGAGGAGGGAGCCCCGCGGTGATGTCACGGCCAAACTCCCGGAAGTGGGAAAGGATACCCGTCTTTGACAGGTATCCTTTACCCACTCCCCCCCCGGAAGGTGACAATTGTGGCACCGGAGGGGGCGAATCCAATGAGCGGAAGTTCCACTTTGGGGTGGAGCTCCGCTTTAATGCATTCTATGCATTAAGGTGAAGAAAAACATCAGCAGATTAATACCCCCCCCCCCCCCCGAGCCCCGGTTTACTTACCTGACCCTTTGAAAGTCCCGCGCCGTGAAGACGCTGGCTTCTCGGCTCATTCATTGGTTGATTAAAAGCAGCACAGCCATTGGCTGGCGCTGCTGTCAATCACATCCAATGACGTGGCACGCCGAGGCCGAGTGATACAGTGAGCGGCTATGGCCGCCGACTGCATCACAGAAACGCGCCCGCAAGAATGCATCATCATGAGTTCTTGTGAGGGGGGAGCCGAGACAGCCGCTGAGGGACCCCAGAAGACGTGAATCGGGGGCCACTCTGTGCAAAACTAACTGCACAGTGGAGGTAAGTATAACATGTTTGTTATTTAAAAAAAATATAAAAAATTCTCTTTACATACCCTTTAATGTGACAACTTATTACAAATAAAAAAAATATACCTGCATTTCCCGTCTCATAGGGTAGCTCCAGTCCTGAGGAAAAAGTAAATCAAATATTAGAAAAACGAATCAACATGAAAAATGAACAGCACAGCGAAGACGAGCTGCGATAATGTGGATAAGCGGCAGCCCGATTTAACCACTTGAGATCCGCGCTATAGTCGAAAGACGTCCACAGCGCGGCTCTCAAGTGCTGGGTGGACATCCTGTTTACATGCCACTGGGGGCGCGCAGGGGGGAAACTCTGTGCCCGGCGCATCGCTGGGAAGCCGATGCGCATGCCTGGCGGCCGCGATGTCCTCCGGGTACCCACGATCGGCGGTGACAGCAGGGACGTGGATCTCTGTGTGTAATAATGGGGTGTAAACACAGAGCTCCACGTCCTGTCAGGGAGAGGAGACCGATGCCGTGTCCCTTGTACATAGGGACATAGATCGGTCACCTCCCCCAGTCACCCCCCTCCCCCCACACAGTTAGAACACAATACCCCTTCCTCACCCCCTAGTGTTAACCCCTTCCCTGCCAGTCACATTTATACAGTAATTAGTGCATTTTTATAGCACTGTTCGCTGTATGGTCCCAAAATTGTGTCAAAAGTGTACGATACGTCCGCCGCAATATCGCAGGCCTGACACAAAAAAAAAAAAATAAAATATTGCAGATCGCCGGCATTACTAGTAAAAAAAAAAAAAAAAAATCATAAATCTATCCCCTATTATGTAGGCACTATAACTTTTGCCCAAACCAATATACGCTTATTGCGTGTTTTTTTTTTTTTTAAACAAAAATATGTAGACGAGTACGTATCGGCCTAAACCGAGGAAAAAAAACATTTAAAAAAAAAAAAATTGGGATATTATTATAACAATAAGAAAAAAATTGTGTTTTTTTTTTCAAAATTTTCTGTCTTTTTTTGTTTATAGCGCAAAAAATAGAGGTGATCAAATACCACCAAAAGAAAGCTCTATTTGTGGGAAAAAAAAAAAAATAAGTATATATATATATATATATATATATATATATATATATATAAAAAATTTGGGTACAGTGTTGTATGACCGCGCAATTGTCATTCAAAATGCGTCAGCGCTGAAAGCTAAAAATTGGTCTGGGCACGAAGGTGGTTTAAGTGCCCAGTAATGAAGTGGTTAATTGATTATTAACCACTTCATTACTGGGCACTTAAACCACCTTCGTGCCCAGACCAATTTTTAGCTTTCAGCGCTGACGCATTTTGAATGACAATTGCGCGGTCATACAACACTGTACCCAAATTATATATACACTGCTTTTTTTGAGCAGTGTATATTTGGTAACATTCTTTCTATTTCCATCTGATTGATGGAAATAGAAAGAATGTTACCAAATATACACTGCTCAAAAAAAATAAAAAAATTAAAGAAACACTTTGAAAACATCTATACGGGCAAAAATCTCACAGGACCATATAAAGAAGCTTCAAGTTGCTATGGGTGACAACCCCCCCCCCTCTCAGCTCATATACATAAAGAGGGCTCTGGTTACTATGGGTGACAACCCCCCTCTCAATTCAGGCTCATATACAGAGGGCTCTGGTTGCTATGGGCAACAGTTCCCGCTCAGGACCATATAAAGAAGCTTCAGGTTGCTATGGGTGACAACCCCCCCCCAGCTCAGGCTCATATACAGAGGACTCAGGTTGCTATGGGTAACAATCCCCCCTCTCAGCTCAGGCTCATACACAGAGGGCTCTGGTTGCTATGGGTAACAACCCCCCCCCCCTCAGCTCAGGCTCGTATACAGAGGGCTCTGGTTGCTATGGGTAACAACCCCCCCCCCCTCAGCTCAGGCTCATATACAGAGGGTCCTGGTTGCTATGGGTAACAGTTCCCGCTCAGGACCATATAAAGAAGCTTCAGGTTGCTACGGGTAACAATCCCCCCTCTCAGCTCAGGCTCATACACAGAGGGCTCTGGTTGCTATGGGTGACAACCCCCCTCTCAGCTCAGGCTCATACACAGAGGGCACTGGTTGCTATGGGTAACAGTTCCCTGCTCAGGACCATATAAGGAAGTTTCAGGTTGCTATGGGTGATAGCGCCTGCTCAGGACCATATAAAAAACAAAAGCCCCTGGTTGCTATGGGTGACAGCCCCCCCCCTCAGTTCAGGCCCATATAAGGAAGACTCTGGGTGACAGCTCGGGCACACACGCACAGCAGGCGGTGAAGTCACGTGACCCCTCCCGCCTCACCTCCTGGTCGTCCTTGCACTGCGGCAGGGCGGGAAACTCCAGCTTGACGTCCTCCATGCTGTGCCCGGCGGGGGGAGATCACACTGCCAGCCCAGGAACCACCGCACTCAGCGCAGCCATAGCCATGCCTGCGCTCCTCAAGCCGACCGGGCGCGCCCCCGCTCTTACTTAGCCGTAGGCGGCGGCGCGCACGTCAGCGCAACACTCCCTGGCGCTCGGCGATGACGTCACGACCGGCTTCCGAAGAGCAGGAGTATCCCCATGAAAATCAACAGTCAGGTCGGCACTGCGCATGTGCCAACTCAACGACGTTCTTCTCTTCTATAAATATTCCGTACACCGCCTCTGCTTAATAGCCCTGCAATTTACTTTTCATGTAATAGTTCCTTACTGTGTGTTCTCTGGCTCCTGGAAGCATATGTAGGGCTTTTTTTCTCAGGGAAGTACTCCCTACTATCGAATCAACCCCTGTCTCCATATCCTACCCACCCCCGAGCATCGTCCCTTGTCTCCGCCCCTACCCACCTCCGAGCATCGTCCCTTGTCTCCACCCTTACCCACCTCCGAGCATCGTCCCTTGTCTCCGCCCCTGCCCACCTCCGAGCATCGTCCCTTGTCTCGGCTCCTACCCACCTCTGAGCATCGTCCCTTGTCTCCATATCCTACCCACCCCCGAGCATCGTCCCTTGTCTCCGCCCCTACCCACCTCCGAGCATCGTCCCTTGTCTCCACCCCTACTCACGTCCGAGCCTCGTCCCTTGTCTCCGCCCCTACCCACCTCCGAGCATCGTCCCTTGTCTCACCCCTACCCACCTCCGAGCATCGTCCCTTGTCTACGCCCCTGCCCACCTCCGAGCATCGTCACTTGTCTCGGCCCTTACCCACCTCCAAGCATCGTCCCTTGTCTCGGCCCCTACCCACCTCCGAGCTCCGTCCCTTGTCTCCGCCCCTACCCACCTCCGAGCATTGTCCCTTGTCTCCGCCCCTACCCACCTCCGAGCATCGTCCCTTGTCTCCACCCCTACTCACCTCCGAGCCTCGTCCCTTGTCTCCGCCCCTACCCACCTCCGAGCATCGTCCCTTGTCTCACCCCTACCCACCTCCGAGCATCGTCCCTTGTTTCCGCCCCTGCCCACCTCCGAGCATCGTCACTTGTCTCGGCCCTTACCCACCTCCAAGCATCGTCCCTTGTCTCGGCCCCTACCCACCTCCGAGCTCCGTCCCTTGTCTCCGCCCCTACCCACCTCCGAGCATTGTCCCTTGTCTCCGCCCTTGCCACCTCCGAGCATCGTCCCTTGTCTCTGCCCCTACCCACCTCCGAGCATCGTCCCTTGTCTCTGCCCCTACCCTCCTCCGAGCATCGTCCCTTGTCTCCGCCCCTGCCCACCTCCGAGCATCGTCCCTTGTCTCCGCCCCTGCACACCTCCGAGCATCGTCCCTTGTCTCGGCTCCTACCCACCTCTGAGCATCGTCCCTTGTCTCCGCCCCTGCCCACATCCGAGCTCCGTCCCTTGTCTCGGCTCCTACCCACCTCTGAGCATTGTCCCTTGTCTCCGCCCCTACCCACCTCCGAGCATCGTCCCTTGTCTCCACTCCTGCCCACCTCCGAGCAACGTCCCTTGTCTCCGCCCTTACCCACCTCCAAGCATCGTCCCTTGTCTCTGCCCCTACCCACCTCCGAGCATCGTCCCTGGTCTCCAGCCCTACCCACCTCCAAGCAACGTCCCTGGTCTCCGGCCCTACCCACCTCTGAGCTCCGTCCCTTGTCTCCGCCCCCTACCCACCTCCGAGCATAGTCCCTTGTCTCGGCCCCTCCCACCTCCGAGCATCGTCCCTTGTCTCCACCCCTATCCACCTCTGAGCATTGTCCCTTGTCTCCGCCCCTGCCCACCTCCGAGAATCGTCCCTTGTCTCCAGCCCTACCCACCTCCGAGCAACGTTCCTGGTCTCCGGCCCTACCCACCTCTGAGCATAGTCTCTTGTCTCTGCCCCTACCCACCTCTGAGCATCGTCCCTTGTCTCCTCCCCTACCCACCTCCGAGCATCGTCCCTGGTCTCCAGCCCTACCCACCTCTGAGCAACGTCCCTGGTCTCCGGCCCTACCCACCTCCGAGCATCGTCCCTTGTCTCCGCCCCTACCCACCTCCGAGCATCGTCCCCTGTCTCCGCCCAGGGGCATCGGGAGGCCGGGCTTGGGTGGCTGGAGCCCGAAAAGCCCAGAGTCCATTGTTAGCCCCGAGCCAAGTGGCCAGTGCCAGGACAGATATGATCCAGAGCGCCGCTGAGTCCTGCCGAGTGTCATAGCAGCAGGTCCCACCTTTTGGAGCCTGTGATGGACGTCCCACTGGTCCAATACCGCTCCGTGGGACATGTGACGTCCATCATAGGCTCTGTAGGCTCCAGAAAGTGGAAATTACAATGCGGCTGCCGCGCCACATAGCTTGGGCGGGCAGCTGTCCTCTCCTCGGCTCTCCTACCCTCCAGGGCGACCCCTGCAGGTATTCTCTGGACTGGTATTTGTTGTAGTATATGTTCCTCATGTGGCTAAATGTGACAGGAAAAACTTCATTGCGCAGTACCGTTATTAAAAACTTTATTCCATTAATAAAAACAAAGGAATTCAACTCACATGGTATTCAACTCAAATTCCCTGGCACCCGGTGTGAACAGAAGTTAAAGATCGTCCGTGAAATCTGCCTGAACAGTGAAGTAAACCGCTAGCGCAGTGATGGCTCGATTTCCGGGTTGGACGTCTAGGCGAACGTATGTCACGATGACGAGACTAAACCTCGACGCATTTTGACCTATCAGAGTCTCAGTCGGACGATTAAACAGAGAGACCCTCCTACAGGCTAAATGATGGGCTGTGGATCGCATGTAATTGTATTTTTTCCAGCTGAGATCCTTTTGTCCTGTCTCCCTGTCAGCTGATGGGAAGCGGATGGGACCCTCTGCCCAGGCCCATATAAGGAAAGCCAGGGGCTTTGCTAGGTGGTAAAAAGACCAGGGGCTTCAGCCCGAAGTCCAAGGCCGGAAACCGGGGGGGGGGGGTGGTGTATGTGATGCAGCCTTTTTTTTTGGCTGGGCCGTGACCTACATACACTGACCTACCTACACTGACGGTAGTGACCTACATACACTGACCTACCTGACCTACATACACTGACCTACCTACACTGACGGTAGTGACCTACATACACTGACCTACCTGACCTACATACACTGACCTACCTACACTGACGGTAGTGACCTACATACACTGTCGGATCCTAAATGTAATTCGCCGCTAGGTGGCGTTTATGTTCAGGTCTCATTTGTTTATGCAAATGAGCCTGATACGCCGATTCCCGAACGAAATTGCGTCGCTTACGTCGTAAGCGTAAGGTTACCCCTGCTATATGAGGGGTAACCTTACGCCAGTCCCACGTATGCCATGTTAAGTATGGCGTGGGGTCCGCGTCGTCTTTTCCCGTCGGGTACGTCGTTTTACTAAGTCGTTCTTGAATACGACTTTACGTCAATGACGCACACGTCAGCGTCATTGACGTTTTCCGTCGAGAACTGGAGCATGCGCACTGGGCTATTTTAAGCCCGGCGCATGCGCAGTTCGAACGGCGCGGGGGCGCGCTTAATTTAAATACAAGCCGCCCCCTTGGAATTACGCGGGGATACGCCGGGCCAATTACACTACGCCGCCCCAAACTACGGAGCAAGTGTTTGGGGAATACGGCACTTGCTCCTGTAAGTTGGGGCGGCGTAGTGTAAATGGCCTACGCTACGCCTGCCTCAAATCTACGAGAATATGGCCCTATGTGGATTTCTTTCCGCTGTGTTTCTCCATTGAATGCGTTGGGGAATTCTATAGAAAGGCTCAGAGTTACAGTACCATTGCCACACAGAGGTGTCGCTGTGTCTCTATATTGGCTGCGCTGGGACATTTTATACAAAGGCTCAGAGTTGCAGTAACAGTACCAGACAAAGAGGTCGCTGTGTTTCTTTCTTGGCTGCGCTAAGAGAAAAGCTAAGAGTTGCAGTACCAGTACCAGCCAAAGGGGTCGCTGTTTCTTCATTCGGAGGCACTAATATAGAGTAGTCTCGGAGCAGCAGTTCCGCCTCCATACAGCCGGGGTCGCTGTAGATTCTTTGGCCACCCTAAGGACAGTCTTTCCAGCGGCGCATCTCGCTGTCCGCGCAGAGCTCCTCCCCCCGGCGGCCATGGCACTTCCCGGCATTCCCTATGAGCAGCGACTACTCATCATGGCGGAGCCGCGGGAGAAGGCGCTGCAGGACTACAGGAAGAAGCTGCTGGAACACAAAGAGATAGACGGCCGTCTGAAGGAGTGTGAGTGGCGGGAGGAGAAGGGAGAGGAGCCCGGGGGGGAGGGGGAAGAGAGAGCTTCTCACAGCCGCACACAATCAGCTGTGTCATGCCGGCTCCTGGGGGAGGACTAGGCCGCAGAGCCCGTCACAGGCCCCGGAGCCCTTCCTCAGTCCTCACTGACAGCCTGCTACTCGGGATAGGGAAGGGGTTGCCCAGGGCAACCAGTCCCGTTTCAGCTGTCCTGAGCAACAATGGTGTAGTTACCCATAGCAACCGGCCAGCTCATTGAATCAAACTGGTTGCTATGGCAAAACCTTTTTTTTATATGCCATACACTAATATATATATATATATATATATATATATCTCTAAAGCCAATTATTTCCGCTCATTTGGATAGAATAGGAAGTTGTGGGTCTGGGTGGATTTTTTTTGTCCCCATTGGCCAGATTTCTCCACTTTTTTCTTCTTTGTTGAGGGGGGGGGGGGTCTCGAGGGGGTGTCTAGTGTCGGGGAGGAGGAGGGGGTGTCTAGTGTCGGGGAGGAGGAGGGGGTTGTCTAGTGTCGGGGAGGAGGGGGTGGGGGGTGTCTAGTGTCGGGGAGGAGGGGGTGGGGGGTGTCTAGTGTCGGGGAGGAGGGGGTGGGGGGTGTCTAGTGTCGGGGAGGAGGGGGTGGGGGGTGTCTAGTGTCGGGGAGGAGGGGGGTGGGGGGTGTCTAGTGTCGGGGAGGAGGGGGTGGGGGGTGTCTAGTGTCGGGGAGGAGGGGGTGGGGGGTGTCTAGTGTCGGGGAGGAGGGGGTGGGGGGTGTCTAGTGTCGGGGAGGAGGGGGTGGGGGGTGTCTAGTGTCGGGGAGGAGGGGGTTGGGGTTGTCTAGTCTCGAAGAGGAGGGGGTTGGGGTTGTCTAGTCTCGAAGAGGAGGAGGAGGAGGAGGGGGGGGTGTCTAGTCTCGAGGAGGAGGAGGAGGAGGGGGTGTCTAGTCTCGAGGAGGAGGGGGTGTCTAGTCTCGAGGAGGAGGGGGTGTCTAGTCTCGGAGGAGGAGGGGGGGTCGTGTCTAGTCTCGAGGAGGGGTGGTCTAGAGCAATGTTTCTCAACTCGGATGAAATGACCGGTAATTAATAAGGCACTGAAACTGATCAAATAACCTGTGCAAAATAATGGGACTTCTGAAAACACGACAGAAGTATAAACCGCCTTTTCCGACCCTTTTACCCCCCATTGGGACATCCAAGTTAATTTTAAGGAACTCCCTACTAAAATCAGTGAGAAGAATGTCCCTTACATTGGTGATCAGTGAGAAGAATGTCCCTTACATTGGTGATCAGTGAGAAGAATGTTCCTTACATTGGTGATCAGTGGGAAGAATGTCCCTTACATTGGTGATCAGTGAGAAGAATGTCCCTTACATTGGTGATCAGTGAGAAGAATGTCCCTTACATTGGTGATCAGTGGGAAGAATGTCCCTTACATTGGTGATCAGTGAGAAGAATGTCCCTTACATTGGTGATCAGTGAGAAGAATGTCCCTTACATTGGTGATCAGTGGGAAGAATGTCCCTTACATTGGTGATCAGTGAGAAGAATGTCCCTTACATTGGTGGTCAGTGGGAAGAATGTCCCTTACATTGGTGATCAGTGAGAAGAATGTCCCTTACATTGGTGATCAGTGAGAAGAATGTCCCTTACATTGGTGATCAGTGAGAAGAATGTCCCTTACATTGGTGATCAGTGAGAAGAATGTCCCTTACATTGGTGATCAGTGAGAAGAATGTTCCTTACATTGGTGATCAGTGGGAAGAATGTCCCTTACATTGGTGATCAGTGAGAAGAATGTCCCTTACATTGGTGATCAGTGGGAAGAATGTTCCTTACATTGGTGATCAGTGAGAAGAATGTCCCTTACATTGGTGATCAGTGAGAAGAATGTCCCTTACATTGGTGATCAGTGAGAAGAATGTTCCTTACATTGGTGATCAGTGGGAAGAATGTCCCTTACATTGGTGATCAGTGAGAAGAATGTTCCTTACATTGGTGATCAGTGGGAAGAATGTTCCTTACATTGGTGATCAGTGAGAAGAATGTTCCTTACATTGGTGATCAGTGGGAAGAATGTCCCTTACATTGGTGATCAGTGAGAAGAATGTCCCTTACATTGGTGATCAGTGAGAAGAATGTCCCTTACATTGGTGATCAGTGAGAAGAATGTTCCTTACATTGGTGATCAGTGGGAAGAATGTCCCTTACATTGGTGATCAGTGAGAAGAATGTCCCTTACATTGGTGATCAGTGAGAAGAATGTTCCTTACATTGGTGATCAGTGGGAAGAATGTCCCTTACATTGGTGATCAGTGAGAAGAATGTCCCTTACATTGGTGATCAGTGGGAAGAATGTCCCTTACATTGGTGATCAGTGAGAAGAATGTCCCTTACATTGGTGATCAGTGAGAAGAATGTCCCTTACATTGGTGATCAGTGAGAAGAATGTCCCTTACATTGGTGATCAGTGAGAAGAATGTCCCTTACATTGGTGATCAGTGAGAAGAATGTCCCTTACATTGGTGATCAGTGGGAAGAATGTTCCTTACATTGGTGATCAGTGAGAAGAATGTCCCTTACATTGGTGATCAGTGAGAAGAATGTTCCTTACATTGGTGATCAGTGGGAAGAATGTCCCTTACATTGGTGATCAGTGGGAAGAATGTTCCTTACATTGGTGATCAGTGGGAAGAATGTCCCTTACATTGGTGATCAGTGAGAAGAATGTTCCTTACATTGGTGATCAGTGGGAAGAATGTCCCTTACATTGGTGATCAGTGAGAAGAATGTCCCTTACATTGGTGATCAGTGGGAAGAATGTCCCTTACATTGGTGATCAGTGAGAAGAATGTCCCTTACATTGGTGATCAGTGGGAAGAATGTCCCTTACATTGGTGATCAGTGAGAAGAATGTCCCTTACATTGGTGATCAGTGAGAAGAATGTCCCTTACATTGGTGATCAGTGAGAAGAATGTCCCTTACATTGGTGATCAGTGAGAAGAATGTTCCTTACATTGGTGATCAGTGGGAAGAATGTCCCTTACATTGGTGATCAGTGAGAAGAATGTCCCTTACATTGGTGATCAGTGAGAAGAATGTTCCTTACATTGGTGATCAGTGGGAAGAATGTCCCTTACATTGGTGATCAGTGAGAAGAATGTCCCTTACATTGGTGATCAGTGGGAAGAATGTCCCTTACATTGGTGATCAGTGAGAATGTTCCTTACATTGGTGATCAGTGGGAAAAATGTCCCTTACATTGGTGATCAGTGAGAAGAATGTTCCTTACATTGGTGATCAGTGAGAAGAATGTCCCTTACATTGGTGGTCAGTGAGAAGAATGTCCCTTACATTGGTGGTCAGTGAGAAGAATGTCCCTTACATTGGTGATCAGTGAGAAGAATGTCCCTTACATTGGTGGTCAGTGAGAAGAATGTCCCTTACATTGGTGGTCAGTGAGAAGAATGTCCCTTACATTGGTGATCAGTGGGAAGAATGTCCCTTACATTGGTGATCAGTGGGAAGAATGTCCCTTACATTGGTGATCAGTGGGAAGAATGTCCCTTACATTGGTGATCAGTGGGAAGAATGTCCCTTACATTGGTGATCAGTGAGAAGAATGTCCCTTACATTGGTGATCAGTGGGAAGAATGTCCCTTACATTGGTGATCAGTGGGAAGAATGTCCCTTACATTGGTGATCAGTGGGAAGAATGTCCCTTACATTGGTGATCAGTGGGCAGAATGTTCCTTACATTGGTGATCAGTGGGAAGAATGTTCCTTACATTGGTGATCAGTGGGAAGAATGTTCCTTACATTGGTGATCAGTGGGAAGAATGTTCCTTACATTGGTGATCAGTGGGAAGAATGTTCCTTACATTGGTGATCAGTGGGAAGAATGTCCGGATCTTTGGATGTTCCTGACTGAACAGGACAAGATTCGATCCGTCTATGGCTGGCTTAAGCAAGGATTGTAACGCCCGAGGGCGGTCGGATAATTCCTCCTCGCCTCATTTATAATATTCCTTTACAAATAAAGTTCTAGAATTTTAATTTGACAAATTCACATTTTCCCCCATTAATGGAACATTTTCTCTTTTCAGTGAGAGAGCAGCTAAAAGAACTCACCAAGCAGTATGAGAAATCGGAAAATGACCTCAAGGCTCTGCAGAGTGTTGGACAGGTAAAGTTTCTGCATCAACATAATTTTTATCCAAATTAGGCCGATATTTTACATGGCCGCTAGCGGTGCCACGTATCCGGAGCTAGGCCGAAGCCGCGTCCTTTGCTGATGCTCTGACTGCAATCCGCGGATTGCCGCCGCGGTCAAAGCGTCAGGAAACACCGCGGCTTCGGCCTAGCTCCGGAGCCGCATCCATCTTGGTACACCCAGCGCTGCGGCCCTCCTCTCTGTTTACGCCCACAGAGGAGGGGCCTGCGCTCGTGGGACACACACCCGCTCTCTGGTGTCTGTAGCGGGGGGGGGGGGTGTCTATACTGGAGGGAGAGGGGGTCTGTACTGAGGGGGTGACACCATTTTTTTGCACCAGTGCCATCTGCCAGTGCCAATACCAGTGCCACCTGCCAGTGCCAATTAGTGCCACCTTCCATCCAGTGCCACCTGCCAGTCAGTGCCAACCAGTGTCACCTGTAAGTGCCACCTGCTAGTGCCAACCAGTGCCATCTGCTAGTGCCATTTTCCAGTGCCAATTAGTGCCACGAGCCAGTGGCACCAAAAAAAAAAAATTGGCCAAAAACTGCCCCACTAGCAGCTGAATAGCGCAGCGAAATTGACGGTAAAGTGCCAATTTACTGCCGACGCTCGCCCTAGTGTGAAAGGGGCCTAACGTATATGGGGGGGGGGATCTGTTTTTGCCAGAAAGGGTTGCAGCTTTTGTGTTGGCTTGGCCAACCAGTCAGTATGCTAGGAATTGGTGAGACTGGGAGGTCACTATGGAGACTTTTTCTTTTGAAATACATTTTGCCCTTCACATATACAAATAACAAGTTCAAAGTGTTTGTGTGTTTTTTTTTTTCTTTATTTTTTTTTCTTTCACGTTTCTCAAATACCTCCTTCTTTTTTTTTTTTTTTTTTTTTTTTTTCAGATTGTTGGTGAAGTCCTTAAACAGTTAACAGAAGAAAAATGTAAGTATTGATTTTGTGAGGAACTGACTAAAATGTGTATTTTGTTGCATGTGTTTTAAAAAAAAAAAATAAACAGCGTAAGTTTCCTTATTATGTTTGATTGCTGTCAGCTCTGACATAATGATCACATTCAGACAAAAAAAAAAGTTTGATCACTTTTATTGTGATCGTTGGAAATGTAAACACCCCTTGCAAGAACAATACAGCATGACAGGTCCTCTTTATGCTGAGATCTATAAGACCCCAAATCTCTTTTTTTTTTTTTTTTTAAAGCAAAAGATAGCAAATTTTTTATTTTTAAAAAAATAAATAAAATGGCCTTGTTTACATTGGCCGTATGATGTCGCTTCAATCCTCCTAAGCCATAGAGATGAGCGGAGGCAATCTTTACTTCCCTCATCTCTGTGACCAGCCAGCGCCGGAGCTACCGATCAGCCAGGAACCACGGGGAAAACAGCGGGAGGGGTCAGCCACTCTGATCTGTGTGTGTGTGTGTTTTTTTTTTTTTTTTTATTATTAATACTGGGTTTATGGAATCTAGCTGCAGCCATAACCCCCGGTATTAAACGTAATGAAGTATTTTTCTAGTTGGGCAGTCAGCAAATATGATGCATCCATAAAAGATACGTTTTGTTTTACTCAAAGAATTGGTTTACCTGCTGCCTACTTCCATACAGAAATCATGTCTAGACCAGGGGTTCTCAACCTCCCCAGTGCCGTGGCCCCTTGATAAAATTTCCCAAGTTGTGGGGGCCCCTAACTGTGAAATTGCCTTGGGTTGTCTGCACCCGAGGCAAGACATATAATTTGTGCCCCTAACCCACGGATATTTAGCTCTCCCTGAGTCCCTTCCAGTCATACAGTATTTATTACAACCCCTTCTGGTACATTTTAGGATGTAGCACTCTTTGTTTTCCTCTCTTTGCCTTTTATCTCTTTCCATCTTAATCCCCCCCCCCCCCCATCCCTCTTTAGCCGTCTTTCTCATTCTTTCCCTTTTTTTTTTTTTGTCCCTCCCCCTCTTTTCCTCTCCCTTCCATGTATTTTCTATTTTTTATTCCTTCTCTTACTCCTTGGTGGTGGGAATGGGATGAGTGGCAGTGCTGGTGGGGAGTTCTGATCTTCCAACTTAGGTGCTCTTGATAAAGGTCATCTGCTGATCTAAGAACTGTAGTGGGGACTTTTAATGGCAACTATAATCACAGGCAGTGTTACTCGCTGTCTCCGGGTTCACTGTGTCTCTGACTTTGTAGGTGTCTCGTAGCAGTGACACGGTCACCTATGCCGAAATCAGGAGGTGGGGTCTCCTTCAGCCCCTCCTACTTCATATATTCCTCACCAGTCAGCTGACCTCTAGTTTCTACTCCCCAAAAATGCCAGGAACGGCCCGGAGAGCCCAGGATTTGGTGACCCCTGGCAAATCATCATTCGACTCCCAGATTGAGAACCACTGGTCTAGACGCTAGCAAAGCATCTCTTGCATCACATTATATTACAAATTATTTGTATCGTGGTATTCATTTTTTCAATTTTATCATGTTTCAGTCATTGTCAAAGCAACAAATGGACCAAGATATGTTGTTGGCTGTCGTCGACAGGTAATTTCTCTTGATTTTATTTATCGACCTTTGTTTTGCCTCCTTACATTGTGGTTTTGTCACTGTGGAAAGTGGGCTTGATAATAGTTATAGTTAGTCTGGTTGAAAAAAAGACACAAGTCCATCCAGTTCAACCAATAAAAAGGGGGGGGGGGGGGGCAATTGTACAGTCTTATATTCACAATCCTATACCCACAGTTGATCCAGAAGAATCCCCCAAGAGGCAATTGGAATAGTAATAAAAAATGTATCATGTTTGCTTGTTGTTGAAAGTAGAGCTGCACGATTAATCGCGGAGAGAATCGCGATCTCGTTTCCCCCCGCAGGATGACCTGCGATTTTCGGGTGAGGCGATAAATTATTCTCACCTGTCCCATGTGTCCCGGAAGTCGCTCACATTCCCCATCCTCCAATCCGCAGCAGGAACGTCATCATCCGCCGCTCGCTGCTGCGCCGCATGGCATGCCGGGATATGTAGTCCCGCCTCTGTTAGTGAAGGGGGAGGTCTCCTTGTAGAACTACCAATCCCAGGATTCCTAGAGGGCCTGGTTCCAGACAGGGAGCGGAGCAGAGAATGCTGACCGGAGATGAGGGCAGGTGCTGGGGGAGCCCGGCCAGAGCTTTACCGCTGGAGGAGGCAGAAGACGGGGGGCACCAAGGTGAGGGCCGGCGGAGGGGTTCCGTGTAACCCGGAGCCTGAGAGAGAGATCCATTGTACTACCTGGGGGCCTGAGTGAGAGTATACATACATGGGCACTGGTGACAAGAACGGGGTTTACTATCAATTTAAATAAAAAAAAATTGAGAATCGTGATCTTAATTTTATGCAAAAGAATCGCGATTCTCATTTTTCCCAGAATCGTGCAGCTCTAGTTGAAAGCCATATTTCGTAGGGCGCTCGTAACAGGACTAAAAAAACAAAGTTGTGTAAATAGTTATCATTGTCTATCTTTTCTTCCCTGCAGCTTGACAAAAGTAAACTGAAACCTGGCACAAGGGTTGCTTTAGATATGACAACTCTCACTATCATGCGGTAAGTCTGTACTTCGTGCCTTTTTGCTTTCTTTTAAATGTGATGAAATGAAGGGCGAAACAACTTGGTGGTAGTGGGTCTTTTTTTATTTTTTATTATTATTATTATTTGGTCCCTCATTTATTTGTCAGTACTGATCAATCATTGCAGATGTGGTAGACTTCGTGTCTCTATGAACATTCTGAGTAGACCTCTAGTATATAGAAACTACCCCTAGGAGGATGGACTCTTATGCCGCGTACACACGATCGGAAATTCCGACAAATTATTCGATGTGAGCTTTTTGTCGGAAAAATTCCGACCGTGTGTTGGCTCCATCGGACATTTGCTGTTGGAGTTTACGACACCAACAATTTGAGAGTTGGTTCTCAAATTTTCCAACGACAAACGTTCTTGGCGGAAATTCCGATCGTCTGTAGCCAATTCCGACGCACAAAAATCCTACGCATGCTCGGAATCATTGAACTTAATCGGCTTGTCGTAGTGTTGTACGTCACGCGTTCTTGACGTTCGGAATTTCAGAAAACATTTGTGTGACCGTGTGTATGCAAGACAAGTTTGAGCCAACATTCTGTCGGAAACAAATCCACGGTTTTGTCGGAATTTCCCATGGATTTCTTTCACCTGGAAACTGACTTCATTCTTTTCCTTTTTTTTTTTTTTGTGCAGTTACTTGCCCCGTGAAGTAGATCCTCTTGTGTATAACATGTCTCATGAGGATCCTGGGAATGTTACCTATTCTGAAATCGGTGGGCTCTCTGAACAGATCCGAGAACTCAGGGAGGTGAGTGTGTGTGGGGGGTTTCTTTTATTATTTTTATTTCGTGTTTTTTTTCCCCTAATGTGGTTGGACAAATAAACATTTTCTAGAGCTTAATGTTGATTTTCTATCCTTGTCTTTTTGCAGGTCATTGAACTTCCGCTCACAAACCCGGAGCTGTTTCAGCGTGTGGGGATTATTCCTCCAAAGGGCTGCCTGCTTTACGGTCCGCCAGGTTTGTATCGTTTTCCTCTAAAAGATTCTTGAGGTGCCAAACTTGCCAATCAATATAAAATCATTAAGCATTTTTTTTTTTTTTTTATAGAGATAGCTCTAGCCTCTCTCCAGCCTCTCTCCAGCTCTAGCCTCTCTCCAGCTCTAGCCTCTCTCCAGCTCTAGCCTCTCTCCAGCTCTAGCCTCTCTCCAGCTCTAGCCTCTCTCCAGCTCTAGCCTCTCTCCAGCTCTAGCCTCTCTCCAGCTCTAGCCTCTCTCCAGCTCTAGCCTCTCTCCAGCTCTAGCCTCTCTCCAGCTCTAGCCTCTCTCCAGCTCTAGCCTCTCTCCAGCTCTAGCCTCTCTCCAGCTCTAGCCTCTCTCCAGCTCTAGCCTCTCTCCAGCTCTAGCCTCTCTCCAGCTCTAGCCTCTCTCCAGCTCTAGCCTCTCTCCAGCTCTACACATTATTATAACTTTAGTACATAACATATCAAAAAGATAATTATTAGTATAGATATAACATATAAAATATATAAAAGCATTTGTTACAATGTATAATAAAAAAAACCACATGAATAAAATACAAAATTGTGTGTAAGGGGAACCCCTCCCCCCCCCCAGACCTCCCCCTTTTCAAATGCCATCCATCTTGCACATGCATGGTTGTACTGCGGGGTTAAGAGCGCCAAGTTCACTGCTCTGACCATGTCTCATGTTTCACCCTAAACTTGAAGCATGGTCACATACAGCATCCCCCAGACTGCGCCCCCCCCCCCCTTACCGTAAAGTGTTTATTTGAGTTTTAGTGTCACTCCTTTCACAAAGCTGCATCATCTACAGTAGGGGTAGGCAACCTGGGGCCCTCTAGCTGTTTGAACTAATTTTCCCATGAGGCATTGCAAGGCTGGCAGTTACAATTACTCCCAGAGGCATGATGGGACTTGTAGTTCTGCAACAGCTGGAGGGCCCCAGGTTGCCTACCCATGCTCTACAATATATATAGAGATCGTTCATTGGAAATGGTACATGCAGACGATCCCTTCTCCCCAAGCCCCCCCCCCCCTTCACCCCCTTGTAGCCCAATTCCTCCAGCCCAGGTCTGTAACTCTTAATCGGAGGTTGGGAGATAAGCGTTAATGGAGCCTATGCATTGCACCATCATGAGTGTGACTGTAGGCTTTAACGTAAAACCAATAGATTCACATTCATCTGAGAACGTGTTTTGTGGTATTTATTACTTTTTTTGAAATCTGTGCTATCAGAGTAACCATTTTCTTTTCTTCTTGAAGGTACTGGAAAAACACTCTTGGCAAGGGCTGTGGCCAGTCAGTTGGATTGCAACTACTTAAAGGTAATATTTTTTTATTACACATGAATGAATCCATCACATCCTACTTCTGCTTAAAGAGGCGTTTCCACCGAATTATTATTTTTTAAGTCGTCAGCTGCTGACTTTTAAAATAAAGACACTTGCCTGTCCAGCGCGCCCGCGATGTCAGCACCCAAGGCCGACTCGGTCCTCGGATGCTGCCGCCGCCATCTTTGGGCTCTATGTCCCCTGGCACCTGCGGATAGTTGGCAATACCCAGAGAACTAAGATATGCCTATGTAATCAAGGCAGAGTTCTGTTCTGACAGGCAGAAGGGATCGATCCTGTGTTCCTTCAAAGCAGGGACTAGAATCGATCTCTTACCCTAGTGCAGTGATGGTGAACCTCGGCACCCCAGATGTTTTGGAACTACATTTCCCATAATGCGCTCTGCAGTGTAGTTGGGCATCATGGGAAATGTAATTCCAAAACATCTGGGGTGCCAAGGTTCACCATCACTGCCCTAGTGAATGGAGCGTACACAAATACACTGGCTAGGCACACAGTTGACCCCTTCCCAGCCAGTGTTATTAGTACAGTGACGGTACGTATTGTTAGCACCGATCACTATTGGTGAAAGTGTCAGCATTGTGTTTGTGTGGGGGTTTTTTTTTTTTTTTTTTAATTGTTTAACCCTCCTTTCCTTTATTTTGCCAGGTTGTATCTAGCTCTATTGTAGACAAATACATTGGTGAAAGCGCTCGCCTTATTAGAGAAATGTTCAATTATGCCAGAGACCACCAGCCGTGTATTATTTTCATGGATGAAATTGATGCCATAGGTAAGGCACAAGAAGAAGTTATGTTCTAGTAAATCTATGAATATGTCATTTGTGAGCCTTCAGAAAGTAGTAATTCTGGATTTTCTTAGACTTTTGGTGGAATGTTTAAGCGGCGCTTTTCGGCCTTTAGCCAGGAGTTTTTATCCCCCCAAGAAGGAGTTATATAATTGCACTCAGGCTTTCACAGTGGGGGCATGAGGCGGTTTTCAGACATTTTACAGGCGCTAAAACGCCTGAAAACTGCCTCCGTGTGAAAGTAGCCTAAATCTTGTTTAACCGCTTGCTGACTTTCGTACGATGATATACGTTGGCAGAATGGCACGTGCAGGCAGATGGGACGTGTGTGTGTGTATGTATGTGTTTATATATATATATATATATATATATATATATATATATATATATATATATATATATATATATATATATATATACACGTCCCCTTTAAGAAGCAGCATTGTGGATCCACGTGCGGCGGTGCGCACCCGCTGCAAGCTCCCTGACCGCAGGTCCCGCAGACGCGATGTCCGTGGTGATACCCACGATTGTCCCACGATGAGGAAGAATAGGGAAATGCTGATGTAAACAAGTTTTCCCCAGTCTTCCTAGTGATAGGACACTGTAATCGGAAGCGGTGATCGGTGTCATGTCACACACAGACCTACAGTTAGAAGAACTCCCTAGGACACACTTAACCCCTAGAGCGCCACCTAGGGGTTAACGCTTTCCCTGCCAGTGTAATTTCTCTTTCGTTCATAGACGGACACAGCCCTCATTGACCTTAGGGTTATGCTTCTTCCTACCAGGAGATCTCCTGGTAGGAAGAAGCATAACCCTAAGGTCAATGAAGGCTGTGTCCGTCTATGAACGAAAGAGAAATGGATTTTACGGTGAGTACAAAAATCCTTTTTTTCATAGTAATTGGTGCAATTTTTCTAGCATTTTTTTTTATAGCATTGTGCATTTTGTTAAAATGACAATGGTCCCAAAAATGTGTTAAGTGTCCGCTATAAAAATCGCAGATCGCCGCCATATGCTCAACTTCCGGTGTCGGTAATGCAGGGAATCCCTGTCCTAAAGATTATAAAAAGGGGGGGAGATGCACTGGGCTGCATCAAAATGCGCATGCAGAAAAGCATCTGGACTGCATTTATATGGTGTGAACTGGACCTGAAGGAGAATTCAGGCAGGCAGATAACTGCATGTCTCTTCTACAAAAAAAATGCCTGCCGGTTTGTACAATCCTCCTCCCCCTTTTTTTACTTTTTATTTCCAGTTTTAACGTGAATAAAGTTACTGGCCACTGTACTATATAATGTATCTTATTACTAATATGTACATGCTGGCAATTCAATAACCGTGACCTGTTTTTGTTTCCCCCTCCTAAGGTGGTCGGCGGTTTTCAGAAGGTACTTCTGCTGATCGAGAAATTCAGAGAACTCTAATGGAGGTATGTTGCTTTAACATTGGCAGATTTATTTAGAAACCAACCAAACCAATCTTGGCCGGTAATGAAATTTTTTTTTTTTTTGGGCTTAATTGTCTTAAAAGGTGCCTTTTTGTCCAAAGCAACTACAGTAGTACCTCAGATTGCGAGTGATGCGGTTAACGAGCGTTTCGCAATGCGAGCGCTGTATTTATGAAAAAAAACTAACCCGGTTTGCATGTGTCTCGTAACAAGCAGGATTCAGTCCAAAGCGGTGTGCAGTACCGCGTTTGGCCTGAGGTGGGGGGGGGGCGGCGCCGGAGCCGAGTGGTGCTGTTCAGAAATGCACAGAAAGGCCCGAGGACAGCTCAGCTGACCTCGGGAAGAGTCTTTCCAAGGTTTGCCAAGGTGTCCTCTGGCCTTTCCGGCCGTTTCTCTACCACATGCTGTATTGCATGCCATTGAAGTCAATGCAGAATTATTTGAATTTCCATTGACTTCTATGGGGAAACTCGCTTTGGATTACGAGGATTCTCCGGGAACAGATTATGGTCGTAATCCGAGGTTCCACTGTACTGCATACTAG